>NW_020884951.1:1539466-1560112 GCF_003945725.1 Corapipo altera
TTATATTTACTAATATATGCTTTGATTTATTAATTGTATTTTTATTTTAAAATATTTACATGTGCTTTGTCAACGTTATTTATTGTATTATTTATTAGTATATCAAATACAGTTCCTAATATAAAATATTAAAATAGTTCAAATAATATGCAATATTAAATACCAATGCCACACACCATGTAATTATATATAATATCTCACTTATATACGAGCACCCTTTTAATATAAATGTCTACATTCACTTGTATTATGCACACACAGCCAAGGCTTATTCTGTTCTGTAGACACATTTATTTGTACAGTCTCAGACCCTTTTTATTCCACTTGACAACATATATAACCTATATATATCATATATAATATGTATTCTTATGGTATATATAATATATATGTATATTATATGGTATTACATTACCATCTATGTATTAATTTTTAATTGCATAAATCTGCACTCTCACAGACTATTCTTATTTATATACTATTCTTATATATATATATATATATGAATTTATATAAAACTACTTGATACCCTCTCACACATCCACTTTAAAAAGTGCCTAATATACAGTTATATTTAGACACACACAGTTTGTGTCTCTCTCTCTGCTCTATTTTGTATATACACATATATTTGCACTCTGTAAATGGCCACACACTCTCAGGTATTTTCCTTTCTATCTCTAAATATTCAAGATACATAACAGAACACAGCATGTTTTATATATGCCATGCTGTGTGTCAGTCTGTTACTCATACTTCTGTTTGATATAACACAATTCTGTTACTGCCTGCTGTTGTATATTAAATATGTAATTAATATAATAATATAATTAATATAATAATACTGCAGCTGCCTCCCGAGGGCCAGCACTGAGCTCTGCTCTGGGGGGACCAGGGACAGCAGCCAGGGAATGGCTGGAGCTGTGTCAGGGCAGGCTCAGGTTGGATCTCAGGCAAAGGTTCTTCCCCCAGAGGGTGGTTGGGCACTGACCAGGCTCCCCAGGGCAGTGGGCACAGCCCCAAGGCTGCCAGAGCTCAGGGAGGGTTTGGACAACGCCCTCAGGGACAGGGTGGGATTGTTGGGGTGTCTGTGCAGGGCCAGGAGTTGGACTGATGGTCCTTGTGGGTCCCTTCCAGCCCAGGATATTCCATGATTCTAATCCATAATGTCCCACACCTGTGTCTGTAACGTCCTCCCAGCTCCCAGCCCACTCCTGGAGGTTGTTCCCTAATCCTGCAAACACACAGGACAAGTTCCCTTCAACCACAGGCATTTGTTCCACAGCACAAGGATTTGTTGCCTTTGTGCTGTGCCTTTGCTCTTCAGGTTTAAGCCTTTGCCTGAAGGCTGGGATGGAAAGGGATGTGAGATGGGATGGGCACCCTTTCATTAGGGCATAAGCCCTCAGAACTTAAAAGCTTGTTTAAATCACTTGAAAAGAAACATCTTGCAGCTCTCAGAGACTTTATGTGCTTGGAAAGTAGAGAAAGGACTGAGCTTTAGGTTTAGATCCTTCCCTGTGAGGGTGGGGAGGCCCTGGCACAGGTTGCCCAGAGAAGCTGTGGCTGCCCCTGGATCCCTGGGAGTGTCCAAGGCCAGGTTGGACGGGGCTTGGAGCAACCTGGAATAGTGGAAGGTGTCCCTGCCCATGGCAGGGGGTAGAAGGAGATGAGCCTTGAAGTCCCTTCCAGCCCAAAGCATCCTGGGATTCCATAAGCTGATGGAGCACTCATCCAACAGATACATAAAGAGTGTTCTCAGCTCAGGGAAACTACAGCCCCAGCCCCACATCCCTGTGCCAGCCCAAGTGGGGGGCTGAGCTGGGTCACCACCACTGCAAGTGGAGGAAAAATAAAGTAAAAAAAAAAAAATTACCTTTATCACTTCATGCTGAGATTCAAAAATTAGGGCTGAGGGCAAGGAAGGGAAAGGAAAGCAGCAGGAGTTTGGGCAGTTTGGTTTTTAGTTTTTAATTTAAGGTAAGACAGAAGAGCTGAGCTGGTCCCAGGGGCAGTACAGCAACTGCTGCAAGTGTTTGCAGACCAGTGCAGAGAGCCCAGACTGGGGAGTGGTTGGTGCAAACAATAATAATCAAATTCAGAGCCAGTTTTTAAACTAATTTCTTTATTGAAACTAAAACCCAGAGTTAAAATTCCTAAATTACTCACAGAGGACAAGTTTCTAACTTGACTAAGGACAGACCAGTGCTCAAAGGGGCCAGAAACCCTGAGCAGCTGCTGGTTTAAGACTACAGCCAGTGTGTCCTCACTCCATGGATCTCCCAGGGCAGCTGGAACAGTTCCTCAGCTTCCGTGGGAAGAGACAGGACCACATCTCCAGTGCAAAGGCTGAGTTGTGTCAAGATTCTGGATTAAAGTGTACCTAGTGTTCACAGCTCAGGAGGAGGGAGGGAGCCAAGAATAACAACCTGGGTAAATCACCTCCACTCCCTACGGGAATTCCAGAGGAAAGTTTGCCCCCCTCCCTCCAGGCCCCACACACAAATATTTACAGAGACACAACTACAACCCCCAGTGTCTGACTCCCTGGCTGAGGGCAGGAGCCATCAGGCACAAGGCACCCGGCTCCTGCTGCAGCAGGAGAGCCCAGCTCCTTCAAGAGTCACCAGGAATGTGGCCTAAAGGGTCAGGACAGCTGTGGGGCAGGTCACTGAAACTCCTCCTTGATGGGGGTGCAGCCTGAGAAGAAGCTGATGTTGCTGCTCAGCATCCTCTTCTTCCTCTTGACAAAGGGGATCTGGTTCTCCTGGGCCTCCTCGTCCCTGAGGAGCAGGGAGGAAGGAGAGCTGGGCATCTTCTGGAGCCCTTCCTGGGCTGTGATGTCCTGCAGGACCTGTTGGGAGAGCAAGGCAGAAACCTTGGATTGGTTCCTGCTGGAGCAGCCAGCGAACTCAGCCCAGAGCACAGAGGCAGCACAGACAGGGGCTGTCAGGCCAACCTCAAGAGTTGCTTCCTTTTTTCACTTAAGTCAAGAAAAAGATAAATTTTTTAACAAAAGACCAAGACTGAGCAGGAAGAGACAACAGTTGGAATAGTGGGAACCCATGGTATAAGGGAATTTATTTAGCTGAGGCAAAATGAGATGAGCCAAGTCAGAGAACACAGTAAGCTTAAAACCAGTAAGTTTGAATGTGGACAGAGATGATTTTATCCTACAAGCTCATCAGTTCCCATCTCTCCTGGCTGGAAGGTGCAGCAGGAAAGCAGGGCAAGCCTGTGTGGCAACATTTTAGTATGAAAACAAGAATTCAGCACCCTCAGAACTCCAACACGAGCTGCCTTGTCAGCCAGAGGCTGCACAGGGTTTTCCAGCTGCAGCTTTTCCCCTTGGATAATTTCCCTCTACATCCCTCACTGGCCCCATTCAGAACCTCAGCTCTCCCCCAGAGCCCTGCAATACCTTTGTGGTTGGAGTGACACACAGGGGCTGGAAGAAGCTCTCTCCTGCTTTCACCATCGTGGGGTCTTCCAGCTTCAAGGAGCCCTCCGAGTCCCTCTGGGGGTCCTTGCACATCGTGGCCTCCTGAGGGGCAGCACAGAGTGAGCACTGGCATCACATCCAGCCCTTCCTTCCCCCCAGCCAGGGCTCCCTAAGCCCCCTCCCCTCCAGGTGTGAGCATTCCATAGTCCAGGATGCTGCCTGCTGGTCAGGCTTCATAAAATAGTCAATAATTAAAGTACTGTGGGATGTCTCTTCTTCAGATCTCACATCCAAGAGCAGAATTCCTACTAGAAATATCTGCCTTAGTGAACATCAGTTGCTCATGAACATTCCTGGTGCTACAACCCCCTCCCTAAATTACCCCTTCCATTCTTAAAGAAAAATATTTAATGATTGATAGAGTTCTATATAAATAAATATATAATAATAAAATATATAAATATAATAATAAATAATAATAATATGGCTTAAGCTTTTGTGTTGTCCGAAGCCAAAGACACAACTTCAATTTACTGAGTGCAAAAGAAAGACTGAATTATTTGTCTTTAGGTTTATGGCTGACAGTTGGGAGTAGGTAAATCTGTGATGTGACACCCCCAAATATCTGTTAAATAACACCATATGTAATTATAGATAATATCTAAATTATATATAAGACATATTATATGTCTACATGCACTTGTATTACACCCACACATTCATGGCTTATTCTTTTCTAGAGACACATCTATTTGTATAGTCTCAGCCACTCTTTTTATTCCAGTAACATGTACAGCCCATGCCATTTAAAAACATACATAATATGTAATATGTATTATTTTTTAATTATAAGCATTACATGCTCACAGACACTATTCTTACTTATATACTATTCATATATGTATAAATATTAATAAAACATTTTGATACACTGCCACCATTTAAAAGAAATACTTCATTTAATATACATATTTAGACATGTACATACTCTGTCTCTCATCTAATATTTATATATATATATATAAAAATATATAAATATATATATATATATAAACCCCTGCAGTGTTGCAGGAGGGTGCCAGTGCTCTGCCCTGCCCAGCAGTGCCCGGGGGTCCCTCACCCAGCCCAGCCCAGGACTCACCAGGGCGTGGTCCCGGTTCCTGCAGGTGGCCTGGTCACAGCTGCAGCCGCTGGAACATCCCACCTTCTGCCTCCTGCAGCCACACTGCCTGTTCCCACAGCGGCCCCGGCACGAGCACTGCGGGAGAGAGGGATCCCTGCTCTGCCCGGGGCACCGGCACCGCTCCGGGGGTGGCAGCTCCGGGACAGGGATGTCCCCCAGCTGCCACACTCCACACCCGTCTCTTGCTGCAGGACCCCCAGGATGAGCACCTTCAGTTCCTCAGGCCCTGACTTAGGGTTCTCCCAAAGGATCAGTGGAGACACTACCATCTCCCTGTTCTCTGTACACACACAGATCCTTGGATACAGGCCAGCGATTCCCTAGAAGGTCCTGGATCAAAGGTGACTGGATCTTACCCCTGTGAGGCTTTTCTTTGCCCCTCTGGATGCTTTGGCAGGAACCCATTCAGCATCTTCCAGGTCCCCAGAGTCAGAGAGCAGCTCCTCCAGGTCCATCTCCGGGCTGGGCGCGCGCGGCTTCGCCGTCGTCTGCCGGCGGGCCCTGGGCTGCAGCACAGGGAGCAGGGGGGTCAGGGACCAGCAGGACTGACACAGGGCTTGGATTTCACTCATATTTATCCAGTATTTATTTAATATTTCATTGAGGTACTCAGAGCCCCACACGCCCGTTCCTCAGCCAGCCAAGAAGGTGAGGGAGGAGAAAAACCATCAAATTGTCAGGATTAAAAATTCAGTCAATTTAAACTCCTGTAAGTGACAAATCCTTGGAGGTCGGAGTTATATTTGTCACATCACATGACAAAAAACATTTGTGTCAGTCTTGCCCACATAGCTTTAAATCATTTCTTCCTTCCAGCACTAAAATGTGGCTCTTTGCAAGGCAATGGTTACACTTGCTATGATACATTCCTTGGTCCATAGTTTAGAGACTGGAAATGCTACAGATAAAACATCTGGATTGTGAAGGAGGATGTAGAGTCAGACAGAATGAGAAGGAGAAAACACGTTAGGGGGTTTGGTTGCCTTTTTTTTAAATCAAAAAACTAGTGCAAGGTAGTTTTGAGTGTTCTGAAAAGGACTGAAGGGGTCAACTTCAATAAGCAGAATGAGCTGCCGGCTAAAAAGCAATTTAGGAGAAAGAATCCAAATTATTAATAGCCAAGATTAACTTTGGAGAAGAGCTCAGGTACAATATAAGTATGAAAACTGTGCAGGATCTTACTTTGGCTGGGATATAATCAAAAGAAGAGTCTGGAGACTCTGGTGGCCTTTGCTGGATGTGCTGGAGCTTCTGGCCACTGACAACTTGGAGGAGCAGCAGTTTCTGTTAAAAGGGAAAAGAGTTAGCTTTGCAAAATACAGAAATCAACAGCCATTAACCTCTCAAGGCTCTACCTGTTTCAGAGACTCATTTTCCTGGAGGAGTTCCTGGTTCTCCTCCTTCATTTTCTCCATCTCTTCCTCCTGTTTGCAAGACAAGAGGAAATTTATTTAATTAAAGGTAAAGAGAAAAACTACAGGGTTGTTCAGACCTGCACAGCAACTATCCCCTGCCATGGGAACACTCACAATCCTCCTGCACCTCCCTCATTCCAAAGCTCCTGTTCCAACTACCTGGTATCCCAAAGGATCCCACCCTCCCTCCAAGCCACAGCCAGACACTGTACCTGGAACCTGAGTCGCTCCTGCAGCTGCTTCTCCTGCTCATTTAGGGAATCTTCCCATTTCTTCTCTTCTGCTTCTTTTTGCTGGAGTTGGCTGAGCAGGTACAGAACCTAAAAGCAAGTTAGAATGAACAAGTAGGAATTCCTGAAGGAACACCTGTCCAAGTCCAGGCATCAAAAGCCTTGGCAATTTTAGGAAGATTCTGCCACTTCCAGCATTATTCCACCCTGATCTACTTGAAAAGTGATCTTGTGCTCAGGTGTAATATCCTTAAAGCATGAAAACAGTTACTGGATAAAGCAACTTGCACAGGGCACAGGATGAACAGGGAGATTTGGTTTTTGATTAATCATCTGCAAAAGTCTAAATTTGAGTTTATGTACAGCACCAGCTTGATTTCACCACATCCCTTTTGCCTTTGAGCAGGCCTGGGAAATCAGTCCCAGAGTTCAAGACTTCCATGCCTTGTGTTTTACCTTTTCCTGGTGTTGCTGTTCCTGCACCACAAGTTGATTTTGGAACTCAGCCTCCAGCTCTGTGATGTGGTTTCTCTCTTCCATCAGCATCTTCTGCACATCTGAGCAGGTGGCTTTGCCCTGCTCCAGGCTGCTCTGGAGCTTGCTCTCCTGGACTTTGGAGGAGACCAGCTGGAAGGCAAGAGCAACGTTTGGGTCAGGGATTCCATGGTGGGAAAGGTGCTGCAGCCTGGAGGTGAAGCATTTCTGTGAATTCCAGCCACCCCAGGAACTGGACTGGCCACCAGCCACAAGGAGACCAGAGGAAATGCAGAGCCAGACACCTGACAACCAGTTTGGAAGTGCAAAACAGGGAGTAGATTTTTTTAACAGTTCTAAATTCATCTCCCTTCCTGCAGCACTTGGAGTATTTTCCTTTTCACTCTTTGCCTGTCCAAGCACCAGGGAGTGACAGGGGATTCTGTCCTTCACTTGCTCTCTCCTTGATGCCACATCAACCCAATTCCTACTCCTCTATCCCCAGCCTTTTCCCATCTCAACACCCATTCCCCTGGTTCCCCTGACCTCAGCCAGCACTGCCCTTGTTTCTCTGCTTGTTCAGGAAGTATTTTTAGGTACTTCTCTTTCACTTCCAAAATTTGTCTTTTTTATTTTCCTACTCCCATGCAAGCCTTTCATAAGCACAGCTTTAGCTGGTTATCTCCAGACCCTCATATATTCCATTTCTCTCTTCCCTGTTTTTTTGGATTTCACTGCCCAGTACAGGATATTTTAATCCAAAATTCTGAGGGAAATAAATCTCATCCAATACAAAAGGGTGCTCCACTCCAATTCCTTTAGTCACTTCTGTTCATTCCTGGCTAAGTAGACTTAAAGTCCTTGCTTTCAGGGAAAAAAACAGGAAAATCCAGCCTTTACCTCTCCCAGGAGGTACTTCAGAGCACATTTGGCCTCCAGGATTGTGGCAATGCTGTCCCAGCGCTGCTTGGCACGATCCCCATTGTCTGCATCCAGGAGTTTCTGCTGCAGATCTGCTATCTGGGCACTCCTGGGGAAGAATCCATGGATTTGGGGTTACAGCACAAGAGAAAACCAGGGCTAAAGTTACTGTTCCCAGAATATCAGGTGAAATAGTTGAAGTTACAATTTTGATGCCTTAATTGGGCAGCTGGAGCCTGCACTGCTACACTGGGGAGTTCTGCCTTCCCTTCACATTCCCAAAGGAAGGGAGAAGGTTTTCCTCATACAGAGGTGCTCACAAACAGCTAAGAAAAATCCAGTCTTACTGACTAGGTAATGTCTACAATGTGGAGAAACCTAAGCCAGGAAAACCCCACGCTCTCATCTCATTGTTCCCAGTTCAGTGTATAAATATTTTACATTTTTTTTCAATTTCACAGAAGAGTTGGGATGGAAATGAGGGAAAAACCAGAGGCAAGGCTGTGCAAATCAGCTCTGTGGTACTGCCTTACCTGAGCTCCATCTCAGTTTCCAGGCTTTCTATCTGCTTGGATATGGAGAGATCCACCTCTGGGGACTGCAGCTCTGCCAGGCAGTAGGTCCTTCTCTGAGGAATTGCAGCCAAGGGAGGAACAGGGGAGGAAATCACACCTTTAGACAGCCCAGCACAGAGGAGCAGCTCTCTCCAGAGCTGCAATTCCAGGGCCCCTTCCCAAAAACACAAAGCCTTCGATAAGGGTGTGACCCACTCACAGCCCTCACTGAGCTTGGAAAAGCCCTCGGAGATCGAGTCCAACCCTTCACCCAACACTCCCAGGGCCACATCCACACCTTTCTGGGACACTCCCAGGGATGGTGGTTCCACCTCTGCCCTGCACAGCCCGTGCCAATGCCCGACTGCCCCTTCGGTGAAGAAATGTTCTCTAATTCCATTAACAAGTCACTTCAGCACCTCTTCACCACACGAAGCCTTTCTCCCAGAAAGGTAGCCAAGGATGGAGCCCCTTCCCTACCTCCCGAGGGAACAGGGCAAACAGGAGTGAGGATCAGAGTAACCCCAGCATTGCTGAACCCCCCAGGGCTGGGACGGGGAAAGGGGCCTTTCCCTCACCCGGAGCTTTGGAGGTGGGTTTTCCCCTGACTCTTTCTTCTCTTTGAGCTGCTGCAGCTCCTGGGCCAAGATCTTCCTGTCCTCCAGCAGGTCTGCGAGGTGCCGCCGAGCCTCCTCCGTGCTCACCAGAACCTCCACTTCATTTGCCAGCCAGCTCTGGAACAGCAAACCCACCGGGAAAGGGTTTAGTGGAGCCTCAACTGCAGGACTGAGCATTGCTCTGGGAAGGTGTCTTAGAGCCATGGAACAATCCCATTGCAGCCCCTCCCGAGCCTCCCAGTCCCAGTTTCCCCCCTGCTGGGATGACAAACCCACTGTCACCCACCTTCACTCGGGCAGCCACTCCTTCCAGGCCCCGGCTCTGGCTCTCCTTGCGTTTGTCTGCAGCCTCCTTCTGTCTCTGCAGGGCCTCCTTCAGCCGCTTGTTGGCAGCTGCTGCCTGGAAAACATTCCACAGGAGCTCAGCAGCAGCTTTGGCACTTCACCTGCAACAGCTGGAAACACGAGGGAGTGCCAAGCCAAGGCCCTGGGACGGTGAGAGCACAAAGGGAATAAACCAGAATCGCTAAGTCAAGGCCTCCAGTCCTTAACTTATTTTCTCAGCTGAGATTCCTGACTTAAGGAGAACCTGCTTCTAGGCCTAAGAAGTAGAAGAAAACATTCCAAATGAGGGTTGCAAGATGCATTTCTTTGACACAACCACTTTGAAAGGATTTTGAACTGCAACCTAATATATCCACACTCAAATTCATTTCATGCTTCAGCCTGGCCAACTGTAATGGATTTCCAGAGCAGCCTGATGCCCAGAGTGGAATTCAGCCTTTAAGGAGCAAATTTAACCAGGATCCCTCAAAGGCTACAAGACAGAAGCGTGGATTTCTCTGCAGAGAGAAGAGCTCTTATTTCCATCCTCTCAGCTGCCTTTAAGAGGTTTGTGCACATCCCATAACATCCTCCAGCACCACTGTGCAGCCCTTGGGACTGCTCAGGGCTTTCCCTGAGACACTGGCTCCTCACCTCCTCTGTTTTGCGCCGCAGGACATTGGCCTGTTTCTGGAAATCCCTCTCCAGCTTGAGGAGCTCGTACTGTCTCTTACGATCCTGCAGAGAAACAGTAGGAAAACAGATGGAAAAGTCACCTGGGCTCCACATTTTCCATGACAAAGGTTCTGGAGCCTAAAGGCTGGATGAGACTGAAGCCCAGAAGTTCAATCCTGAGGATCCCAAAGCACTGAGGGGTAAGAACTGCTGTGGGACCAGAACTCCAGATGTTTGCTGTCCATTACACTGGGTGCCACAAGCAGCTGGATTTCATGAACCTGCAGGTTCAACATTCCTTTGAAAGTTTAAATACCTCCCATTCTGGGGCCAAACCCCACAACTTTAAATACTTCACTTGACTGATTTGTCTTACTCTTGGGAGGGTGGTACAGTTTGGGAGGGTTGTTTGCTCACCTTTTCCTTCAGCTGGATCACTTCCTTGTCCTTCTTTTGCTTCCACTGCCTGAATTTCTCAGTGTCTTCTTTCATCTGCCGCATCAGCTGGACCCTTTGGTGCTTCATTTCCTGAAAAATACAAGAGGCTGGAAGAACTGTCCAGGATTTACATCCTGGGGAGCTTCAACCTGCACTTCCCTTGTGTCTGTCAGGTGGGAGGAGAGGCAGGTGGGAAATCTTAGTGTGCTCCCTCTCAGGACACTCTCCAAGTGCTAAAACCCAGGGATTCATTTTTCAAGGCATAAAGGGAAGGCATTTAAGGCACAAACATGCACAGTTTAGGGAAATCAAAGTGAAGCCAAGTGATTTGACTGAGGCTCTTAGAAGACCCTTTGGACTTATTTTATCCCTCCAAATCTCAGCAGTCACCTGCCTGTTGTGCTACCCCAGCAACTGTGGCCAAAGGAATCGTGCCCAAACTGCTGCTCTCAGTGTGACAGAGCAGACAGGGAACCATTCCTGTGTAGGAGCTGCTCTGTCTGCACTGGCCAGCCAGGAGTGCAGTTAGGATGGGTTACCCTGATCTCCTGGTTCAGTTTGGACACCGTGCGTTCCGTGGATTCCTTCAGCTTCAGGAGCTTGGATTGTTCATTCAGCTTCTTCTTCAGCTCGTTGATTTGTCCCTCCAGCTCCTGGAGCCTTTTGCGCCGCCGCTCGCTCAGCCTGGGAAGGAACCAGCCCTTAAAAACAACCCCCACTCTCCAATTTCAGACACCTGACGAAAAGTTAAACTGAATTGTGTGCTATCACCTTTCCTGCTGCTGAAAGCCCACAGGAGGCTGCTCTGCAGCTCATACAACCATCCTGGCATGTCAGAGGGACACACTTACATCAGAGACTTTATAGATAGAAGTACAAGACACTGGGTTTTCAGACATAACACAGTCACACTTACTTGGCCTGGTTGATATCCTTCTTTGCCATCTGCAGAGCAAGGACCAATTCCTCCTTTTCTTTTTGCAAATTGCTGACCTCCAATTCCAGATCCTTGATGTTAGTCTAGGAAGGACAAGATTAGTCAGCCTCCCAAGAAAAGCCTTGAAAATACACTCTGAGACAAAGCTTTAGCAGAGAAACCTTGAGAATCCACATTGCTATCAGCAGACTGCTCTTAGATAAGAGCAGTGTGAGTGTCACAAGGGCTGGTTCAGGCACTGAAGCTTTGGTGGGTCACAGAACCACTGTGCCAAAGTGATTTTGGAGTAATTCCAGAGATGGGAGAGCCCAGCACAGCAGGAGAAGCTGCCCAAGGGAGCAGTGACCCAGATGAGGAATAAACAGACCCCAATCAGAAAGTGTTCAGGAGAGGAAGGATCCCCTCCCTTCCCTCCCCAGCACGGAGGGTTGGCAATCATTGGAAAAAAGGAACTGAACAAGAAGGATGTCAAGTTTACCTGGTACTGGGACTGAATGGGCTCCAACTGATTATCATTCTGAGCCATCTTTTTGGCAAGTGCCTCTTTCAGGGTCAGGGCTTTGTTGAGCTCCAGCAGCTCCCTGGACAGCTGGGCCTGGCGAAGGGCGTGTTGGGTGGTGAAGTCGTTCGAGGCTCTCTTGGAATCCTGGCCCAGTTCTGCTTCCTAGAGGAGACACAAAGTGAGCAGGAGAGGCCAATCCAAAGCTCTGGAATGACATGATCTCAGATCCTGCAGAGCACTTTGAGTTCATTGGTTACACTGGGTATGAGAGCAGGCTATTGATCTGGAACACACTGAGCAATTAAGAGTTTAAAAAACCAGCTCCTACAAGAGTGACATGTTATTTATCAAGCATCTGGATTAGAAAAGAGCATGAGGGACAGATAAAAGTGATGAGGAGATAAAAACCTGCACTGCTAAGCCCCCCTCACTTACACCTGTAGCCTCCTGTTCAGGGCTTGCCATCTCTGCTGCAGCTTCTGCTGTGGCAGCATTTTCACTCTGTAGAGGACAAGGAAAAGAAGATTTTGGTGAAAAGGGAAAGAGGAAGTAAAATAAAACTAAAAACAGTCTGTTGGTACACTATGACAAAATATAATGTGATTCTGGTCTGGTCAGAAAGCTCTGGAAAGGAGAAACCATTGTCTTCCTCCTTTTAATAAAATGACCAAACTCCTCCTGGACTAGTTGGACAAGCCATTCCTCATAGCCTTCCCTGAATTCCAGCCTTGGCAGCCAGTTGAGCCTGGGAATGGGGGGAGTGTCTAGTTCCTCAGTAAGTGTCTAAGGACCTCATTAAGACAAAGATCTGGCAACTTCTATTTAATAATTTCAGGTCCCTGCAATTTGTGTTGCTCATTAAAACTGCAAAGTTCATAACACTCCATCCAACTTATGGATTGTAAATCCATGCTGATCTCCCACTATCAGAATCTTTTATGGAGACTTTTCCTTTTCTCCCACAAGTGGCCTTTCTGCAGCATTAAAAGCACAACAGGACAGTTCTTAGGTGGATATTAAGCCACTTCATGCTTACAATTCCTGGGCTCCTTGAGCAAAGTCTCTGCAGAGTGGAATCCACTGCTGAGCAGATCAGCAGGAAAATCCCAGATTTCACCAGCAAACTTGTGTAAACACAACTCCTCCCTCCCTCCCTCCCTCCCTCCCTCCCTGGATCCAGCCTTACCTGGAACTCAGCCAACACCTGCTGCAGGTTACGAATCACCTCCACGTTTTCCTTCAGCTCCTCATCCTCCACTGTCTCCACCAACTTCTGCAGGTCCAACTTGCACCTGCAGTGCACACATGGGAGCAAATCCAGGGCACGCTCATTCCAGTGAGGAACAACTTTCCCCACTCAACAGACAAATGAATTCTGGATGAACAAACACCAGTTGTTCGTATCCAGTTTATCCCAGTTAATTGCCCAGCACAGGAGGGTGTGCACACACTTACACAGCATGTTGCTGGAGCTGCTCTAGCTTGGCATTCATCTTCTCATTTTCTTGTTCTGTCTAAGGGAAGGCAGAATTACACTGAATTGCAGAAGCAAGATAAGAAGCCAGAAAGCAACTAATTAATTTGTACTAAAAGAGATCTTGGTAGTGTGTGGCAAATCAATGCACTGAAAGGTCCTGCATGATCACAGCCACTAGTTTGTTGAGATTTAACAGCATTTTTTTCCAGGAATATACAAGACAATAGAAGCAAAACAGGGTGGAAAAGAGAGAGCACAAGTATGCAAGTGCTGAGATTTAAAATATTACAGCAACAGAAGAGCTGAAAGATTGATGGCTCCCTTTCCCCACTGAAGTCACAGACCTATAGGCAGCCAGATTCTGGCAGACTTTTGGTTCTGACTGACTTGAAATCAATGTGAAAGGAACATTTAAGAGAGATTCCCAACATGCCATTAGTGCAGGACCTGCTATTGATTCAACTTCAACTTAATGCTCTCCTTGGTAACTGGACCTTACCAGGATCATCCTCTCCAGCATCTGTGCTGTCTGTCCAGCAGCCTCACTCAGCCCCTGGCTCAGCTTCTGGTTCTCCTCCATCAGGTACTGGTTCTTCTCCATCAGGGACTGAAGGTTCTCAGAGGGTGCCAGGCTGCTGAAAGAGCAAGGACCCTTTGGTTGTGAACATGGTTTGTAACAGCATGGAAATCACCTCCAAGTTTCCTAAATAATTTATACTGAATATCCCACAATCGTCTGGGTTGGAAGGACCTTAAAGATCTTTTACTTCCAAACCCCCTTCCATGGGCAGGGACAACTTCCACTAGCCCAGGTTGCTCCAAGCACCATCCAGCCTCGCCCTGGACAGCCCTATAATATAGGTTGAACCTCCAAATACAGATTAAACTGCATGTACTGGGGTTTGAAGCATCCTCAGAAGACAACAACTACACAATCCATCTCCTTCCTGCATTT
This sequence comes from Corapipo altera, assembly GCF_003945725.1. Lineage (NCBI taxonomy): Eukaryota > Metazoa > Chordata > Aves > Passeriformes > Pipridae > Corapipo > Corapipo altera. Next base: position 1,553,611 of record NW_020884951.1, read on the forward strand.
GGTGCTTTTAAGAACAATGGGGATGGAGGTGCCCCACATTTAGGAGTAGAGGGGTGAATAAAAGAGTCACGAACGGGTCTGAGAAACATTTACTCAGGACATGTTGCCTGGTTCCTCTCATATTTCCTGCAAGGGATGTTTGCAATGTTAAGGGGTTTGCTACAAAGTGAAATGACCTGTGGAATTTCAGTAACCATGACAAAAAGAACAAAAAGAGGAAAAAAAGCAACCAGTTTGCTCTCCCCTCGTTCCACAGCACCTCCTGGAGCAGCAGAGATCCAGAGGCTTTTCTGTGCCAGACACCAGATACACTAAGCACTGAACAACAAATCTTACTTGATAGACACAGGGAGGGTCCCTCCATGGGCCTGCAGCAGCAACACCTGCAGCTCTTGGACCTGGAAAGACAAATAATTCCTGCTTGTAAATCTCTCCCATAAACTAACTTGATGGTTGAAGGAGCATCATTCAGATCCTTGGTTGTTCTGAGTCACCTGCTCCCTAATTTTGTTTCACCACTGCCTGAGGAAAGCAGCCATGGTGCTCCAGAATTTCAAGTAATTCACTCCTAAAATAAAAGCTGCCTTCTTTTCCCTCTGGAGTGACCAGAGGAACACTCTCACTTCCCACTCCATGCTGGGCACAGGCAGGAGATGTCAGGAAGGCACCAAACCATCACTGTATTTCTAATTTTGCCTTTAGCCTGGCCAGGCAACAATTTGTAGAGTGAAAGGGAAATGCAAATCACGCCACCACCACCACCCTTTTTGTCTGCCATTGAATGGCTGCTGTAACATTACAGAAATGCTCTTATATTCCCTTTCTAGCACCCAGAGAAATGCACATTAAATATGTTCTGCACACTTGGTGTGGTTGGGCACCCTGTGCCTTTCCTTGCTGGTTCCTGAGCTCAGAACTAAGAGGACAAACCCTCCCCCAGGAGGAAGCCCCACAGCACCTGCTGCTTGAGCTGGTGCAGCTCAGCTGCCTGGGGATCCACGTTGACAATGGGTTTGTTCTTGATCTTCCTGGCCCTGTCAGCGTAACGCAGAGTGTTCAGGGTCTCCTCCAGGTTGGAGTCTGCTGGGCTCACACAGGCAATCATCAGGGTGTGGCTGTTCCCTCCCAGGGAGTCTGGAGAGGAAAACAAGGGATAAGCGAAGCTTTCAGAGAGTGAGAGTGGGACACACCATCATCAGGACACTAAACCTCCCCCCGAGTGCATCCCCAAAATACAACATCCAGCTGTAGGTTTGGGTCACTGTCATTACTTTCTCCTCTGCTCAGTCAGTTCTGTACCAGAGAGGTTTATGGAAGGCCAAAGTCGTGTCTCGGCTCTAAACACCAAAGACTTCACCTCAGAAGCCCCACTAATATCACTGCCCTGATAAGTAATTCCTTTATACCATTTCTGGCCTAGTTCTTTCAGGTTTTCCCCTCCCTTCTCCCACCTAATAACACTCAAGACCTCCATGAATATCCAGACATCAGAATCCTCTTCAATTTAAGGAATTATTGGCTAAGAACTGCATGGCATTTCCTCCTTCAGTTTTACACTAACACACATTGGCTACTTCAAGCTACTGATCAGAAAAAAGGGCCCCACATGCAGCAAAATCCAGTTTTTAATTAGGGACTCTCAGATATAGAAAATACTTTAGAGTTTTTGTACCAAATTATTTAACTACCATAAACATCCCAGTAGGTTAATTACCAAAGCTGTGCCCATGTGGAAGGTTAATTCAGATAAATGTATTAAAATATCATCACAACTATTGAAAAGTAAGTACCACAAAGACCAGATATTCAGACCAAGAAGCAAATCAAACATGAGGCTCCCAGGGAAAGCACAGACAGCTTGAGCTTCATTCTGGCTGTGATATCATCCAGTAAGTTGCTATAATTAAGATACAATAATAGATCTCTGCTCCCAGACTTGACTTCTCATCCTCCCCACCAAAAATATGCTCTGAATATGTCTCCTTTCCTCCTGTCATAGAAACTGCAGGAGAGCAGGACTCATTTAGGAACTCATCTCACTGCATTTGCAACCTAAAAATAAAGAGTTCAGGAGAGGTCTGGCTTCAGGGAGAAGAGGAACTAAGTAAATGAATCCCTCTGCCAGCAGCAGCTCCTGCTCTGAGCTGTGGTTTGGTGGCTGTTGGGTTTTCTCCTGCTTTGTTTAAGGTGCATCATGTTATTTAAAACACAGATTTAGGCTTTGTCATAACCTGTCTCTTACCTTGCAGCAGCCTTGTCAACTTGGAGTCTCTGTAGGGGACAAACCCACCCTTTTTGTTCTCATCCCCAAGAGCACTGATGACGTTCCCCAGGGCCAGGAGGCCTTTGTTGATGTTGATCCCTGCAAACAGATCCCAGTGAGCAGAGCTAAAAACTGCTCATTTCCTGCCCTTAATAAAATGTAAGAAGGTTCAAAAAGGGCATTACAAGGGTTAAAGAACTACTTTGCTCTTTTATTATCTCCAAAGGTATTAGAAACCCAGGCTCTGCTGACCCTTTGCCTACAGACCTTCTTTTAATCTGTCTCCCTCAGCCTTGGTCTTCTTCTGCCTCTCAGAGCCAGCAAGATCCACCAGGTGCAGTTTGGAGTGAAAACTGCAGTTCCTGTGGCAGAAATACATTATTTTACTCTCTCAGTAAAGTGCAGTCAGGAAAGGAGCAGCCCAGGAGCTGAAATACCAGAGACAGACACACAACAACTGCCTCGAGTAGCTCAGAGCAGGACCAAGAGTAGGATTATGGAATTTTGGGCAGGTAACTCTCAAAGAGCTGCTGGGAGTGGCTGCACAACCCCACTCACTTGTCATTTTTCTTCTTCTGGTCGATGCAGATGGTGAAGATGGCGTGGGACCGTGAGGACTGGGAGTTCATGGCCGTGGATCCCACTGTCCTGGCATTGTTCCCTTGCTCCAGGCAGGACACAGTGTCCTGGGCACAGGTGACATTTCTTTCAGTTAACCCTACAATCTGTAGCCAGGAAAAAAACCATTATGGATCTTCTCCTTTCTCTTCATCCCAGCTTAGTCCAGAGAAATCCTCCTCCACCTCAGGCTGTACCAGACCAGGTGAGCTCCATTCCCAAGAATGTCTCACCTCAAAAGGTCTGGGGTGGTTTCTCCCAGGAAAAATCTGTCCTGAATTTCACATCAGTGACATGAAGTCACATCATCTCTCCTACTCCTACACCCTGCCCCCAAGCTCCTGTACCTGCCTGAGAGCCTGGGATCCATGGAGAAATGCAGAGCTGCCCCCAGGTATCCCAGGGCAAGCTGGGACCTGAAAATTGTGCCAGTCCCAGGCAGAGAAAGGAGAAAAACTGGCTGCTGGGGTGGGGATTTGTGTGGATAAAGTGGTGGGGAGACAGCTCTCAGGGACACAGATCCCAGAGGAGATGAGCAGTAGGGGCTGGATGTGCTCCTCGGGAAGTTGTGCTTTCCCTGAGGGCCCGTTTCCCTGTATCCCAGTGCTGCTCCCAACACATGGATGAGCCACATCCCAGTGCTTTAGAGGTGACAGAGAACTACACATAAAGCCAGTGGATGGATCCAAGCTTCCAGCTTCAAGCTGCACACCCAACATCCCCACTGCAAACTGCAGCTGTCAGGGAAGGACAAAGGACAATGGGGTTTAACTAAAACCATCTGAGCAAAGGCAAAGGACACAAGTTTAACCACAAAACAGGGACCCAGAGGAAGCAGCAGCACAAGGATTCTCTGCACTGTGCTATGAACACACAGCTGGTCAAAAACTGCTGAGAAAATCTCTGGGGCACTAGAAGTTCCCCCTCAGGATCCCATTTTTTCACATTATATCTGCCACATGAGGAGCACAAGGGCAGCAGGGATTGGAGTGAAGGGACCCCAAGGACAACCACCTCAGACATTCACCTCAATCACCCTTCAGAGTCAGAGCAGCACGTGCAAGTGGCTTTGTCATGAACATCAGACCCTCTTGGTGCTGTCCTGAGTGAAGTTCAGGCTCAGGAGCCCAGTTTTGAGAGCAAGGAGTGGCCGTGCTGATTCCCTGGGCAATGTTCAGGGAATCAGGCAGTTGTTTCACCAGCACACTCCTCCCCAGCCCTGCCAGCCCCTCATGCCCCCACATCCCCCAGGGCAGCAGACCTTGATGCCCTCCTTGGGATCCTCCCTGATGCTGATCTGGGAGGAACGTTCCCTCGAGGGGCACAGCAGGTCCAGGATGTCCTCGTTGTAGATCTGGAACAGCACAAGAGCAGCTCAGAGTTACCAGCCTTGCAGGAGAACAACCCACCAGAGAAAGGTGTAGTGATGCTGAAATCAGGGCTAATCTGGCATCACATTCTACTCATGTCACCTTTAGAGAAAAATACCTACGGTAAGACCCAGTTTCTGGAGCCTTAAGTGTTGCTTTAATCCATATTTATTACTTGTAGGAGGAGGCCCCAAAGCTCACTTAATTCAAAACTTGATAATAGTTTGAGAACCAAAACTTTTACCTCGAGATAAGAAACTTTGAGGACGAATTCCCAATCCTGCCTTTGCTGCTTCTCCTCAAAGAGCAGCCTGATGACCCTTGGGATGACCCCCACGCTGGGCTCCTGCTCCTGGTTGGCCGTGTAGGTGCCTCCCATGGAGTAGGTTTTCCCAGATCCAGTCTGTCCATATGCCAAGACAGTGGCATTGTATCCTGGGGGAACAAAGTGCTCAGGATCAGTCACATGGGGACCACAGGAGACTTTAAACAAAGCTGGGAAAACCATCCAGAGAAGTGTCAGTTCACACTGACTCCAAGTACAGTCACAGTCAATGAAAATGTCAATGAAAAGCCCTTCAAAACACAGATAAAACAATTATTTCAGCTCTTGTTAAAGACTGGCTGTTGCTTTACTAGAGCTGGTCAGAAACAGCACAAGTTCTGCCATCCCCTGTCACCCACTGCAGCACCAACAGCTCCTGGGATGGGCTGAGTGTCAATTCACTGTGTTATTCTCAAAGATGGAGAGACTTTCTACAAGGGATGGAGGAACAGGAAAGGGGGAATGGCTTCCCACTGCCAGAGGACAGGGTTAGATGAGATATTGGAAGGAATTCTTCCCTGTGAGGGTGGGGAGGCACTGGCACAGGTTGCCCAGAGAAGCTGTGGCTGCCCCATCCCTGGAAGTGTCCAAGGCCAGGTTGGACAGGGCTTGGAGCAACCTGGGGTAGTGGAAGGTGTCCCTGCCCATGGCATGGGGTGGAGCTGGATGAGCTTTAAGGTCTCTCCCAACCCAAACCATCCTGGGATTCGATGAAAACCCTCCTCCCTTAAAACAAGGCACAGACCTTTGAAGATGCCTCGGACCAGAGGAGACACCGCAGTGTTGAAAACCTCTTCTTGCTCTGCCGAGGGGTCGAACACGTAATCGTAGGTGAAGGACTTGTCCTTGCCCACCACGACCTGCGGACGGGACGGGACGGTCACAGGGAGCCCGGGGGAGGTGGTACGGGAGGGGGGGGTGCGGGTGTCTCACCTGCGGCTCGCCGGGCACGAAGAACAGGCAGCTCTGGCAGCCCTCGCTGCTCTCCCGGGGCACGAGCGGGCGGCAGCGCAGCGCCACGCGCACCGGGATGCCCTTGTCCTCGTCGCGCAGCATCGCCGGCCCTGCGCGGAACGGGCCGTGAGAACCGGCACGGGGGGCAGCGCCGGGGACCCCACGGGCCCAGGGGCAGCGGGGACGGGCGGGGATCCGATCCCAGCGCGGGCGGTGCCGCCGAAGCCCCAGAACCCGCCCGGAGCCGCCGCGCCCGTGATGGCGGCGCCGCAACGGTCCCGACTCAAACGGGCCGCGCGAGAAGACGGCCAATCAGAGAGCGGTGCGTCACCAAGGGGAGGAGTTCGAACCAATCACGGGGCGGGGCGTCACCTAGGGGCGGGGCACAGCCAATCGCCGATCAGAGCGGCAGGAAGCGGCGGGGCCGGCTGAGCGCCGGACCAATGGCGTGCCGGTGCGTCCCCCGGGGCGGGCGCGGCCCGGCGCAGCCAATGGGCGCGCGGTGCGCGCCGCCCGAGCCGGCGGCCATGGAGCCCCGCGCTCCCTACGACGACTTCCCGGTGGTTTTCCTGCCGCCCTACGAGAGCCCGCCCGCCTGGGTCCCGCCGCACGAGGTGAGGGGGCTCGGGGGGGCCGCGCCGGCCCGGGGGCGGCCGCGGGGTCGCCCGGGCGGGGGCCCGGCCCGGCCCCGGCTGAGCTGGCGCGTCCCCGCAGCGGGTGTTTCACCCCGACTACAACAACGAGCTCACGCGGTTCCTGCCCCGCACCATCGCCCTGCAGAAGCCGCCCGGGGCGCAGGTGAGAGCCCGCGGGGGGCCGGTCCCGGCGCGTTTGCCGCAGAAGCCGCCCGGGCCCGCGATGGTCCCGACCCGGCCCGTGCAGGGCGGGGCCCGCGGGATTCCCGGGGCCGGGAAGGGGCAGGACGGGGGGCACGGGCAGGGATCGCTCCCGGCGGGACATCGGGGAGGTGGA
>NW_020884951.1:1560122-1599271 GCF_003945725.1 Corapipo altera
CCTGGGAATGGGAAGGGTCCTGGAAAGGGTAAGGGTTCTGGGAAGGGGAACGGTTGTGGGACTGGGAAGGGTCCTGGGCCAAGGGAAGGGCCCTGGTGTCTGCCTTTCACTGCTGGTTTTTCCCACAGTTGGGCTTCAACATCCGGGGAGGAAAAGCCTCCCAGCTGGGGATCTTCATCTCCAAGGTGTGTCCATCCCTGTCCATCCCCCCTGGATCCAGCTCAGGCTGGGGTTTCCCACACTCAGCCCCTCCTGTGGCACTGCTGGGTCCCTTCCCAGCCCCGGGAATTGCCGGGGCTGAGCCTTCCCTGCTCCCTGTGCTGCCCGGTGCCCCGTGGGTGCTGAGGGCGCTGTGGGAGGGTCGGTGCCCAGCCCGTGCCATCCCTGTGCCCAGGTGATCCCCGACTCGGACGCGCACAGGGCGGGGCTGCAGGAGGGGGACCAGGTGCTGTCGGTGAACGACGTGGATTTCCAGGACATCGAGCACAGCAAGGTGAGCTGGGGCAGGGGGGGCATCCAGGCCCTTCCAGCCCCTCCCCACGGGGCCAGGGAACGCTCTGCCCTGCCCAGCCCTGCCCAGCCCTGCCCAGCCCTTGTTTTCCAGGCCGTGGAGATCCTGAAGACGGCCCGGGAGATCACGATGCGCGTGCGCTACTTCCCCTACAGTGAGTGGGGCCGGGGCTCCGGGGCAGCACCTTCCAGCCATCCCTGCCACCTCCCCCGAGTCTGGCAGGGCACAGACGGGGATCTGGGATCAGGCACCACCTCAGGACAATGAGGGAAACTTGGGGAGCGGGGCTGAGCCACCCCGTGCTGGAAGGGGGGATGGTGGGGAAGGACAAAGGTAATTTAGGGCTCCAGAAGCAGCTGATTATCCCTGGATAACACAGGAATGAGCTCTGGCACCAGTGCCAGATACCTCTCCCTAGGGATGCTGGAATGGTGAGTGAAGGGAAGGTCTGTGCTCACTCCCAAGTTCTGCTTCTGCTCCCATAAAGTTCAAAGATTTAAGGGATAAGAAAAGAGATCAAGCCAAGCCAAACAGGGTTTCTTCCTGAAATGGAAACTAGCCACAAAAAGCAAAACAGGGAGTGGGGGAAGAGAGGGTTTAAAACAAACTTGCTCTCAGTGCCCTGAAATGAGGGGCTGGGATGCAAAGGTGCAATTGCAAAGGCAGAGGGGCCCGAGCTCTGCCTCTGCCTGGGCAGGTGCTACCAGAAGGTGTTTTCCTGCCCCTGGGGGTGATTCCCCCGTTGCTCAGGCTCTGCCTCTCCCCCAGATTACCAGCGGCAGAAGGAACGGACTGTTCACTAACGGGGAGCTCTGCTGGGGCTCCTCCTGCACAAACCTCTCCTGCTCTCCCACCTCCTGAGATGGCCCAGCACGCTCAGCTCCCACTGGAGGCACAGCTGTGCCCTGCCTGGAGAGATGCCCAGAGTCTTACCCAGCTGGAGGCTGGAGGGGATTGAGCCTGTGCTCCTGAGTGGGGCTGGAACAGCTGCTGGGAACTGGGGACGAGGGAGCTGCTCCAGCACCATCCCTGCTCCTCTTTCAGCAGGACTTGAGTGAGTGCTGTGCTGGCTCTGGATCCCTTGGCCCTGGAAGCTTTGCTGGGATGGAAAAGCATCCAGCAGCTCAGGGGCTGAGGCTCCTGAGCAAAGCAGGGGCCTTGTCCTCCAAGAAATCCCCCTGTTCCCTTCTGTCATGCCATGGAATTCTTTCCTTCTCCTCTGTGCCACCTCTGCTCTTCTCTGCTGGGTTTGCTGGGGGATCCAGGAGTAAAACCCACCCAAACTCAGTGCCCAGCTCTGGCTGCACTGGGCTCTTTGTGCCTCTGTGCTGTGAATGACCCCGGGATACAGGGCTGGGGTGTTTGGAAATGTTAATTATCAGCAAATGTGGGTGACAATGCCTGCTGGGATCACATTGTAATGGCTTCGGGACAACCCTGGCTCTGCCCTTCTCTTCCTTGTGGTGTTTTCCACTTCATCTATAAAAACAATAAAATGAGTACAGCAACCCAAATCCAGCTTATTCCCGCCCAGGAAGTCTGTGTGCAGGGTTTTTCATTCCCACCTTCAGAAAATGCTGGGACAAGGCTCAGCTCCAGCCTGCAGGAGAAAATTTGGGATCCACAGGAGGTGCACCTCTGTTTCAGGGTGTTTTTCCACTGACTGTGCTGGAAGTCAGCCCTGATGAACCTGGAACATGTTCCAGCACTGCCAGGAGCTGCTCTAGGGGGGTTTATCTGTGGTGGCACCAACACAACTCCACCACTGCCTGGGGCACCGGGCAGTGAGGGGCAGAAAATACACTAGAAAAGAGATTTTTCACTCAGAATTAAAAATTAGTTTTTCTACCAGGGAAATGAGCACACTGGAAACCCCACTGTGAGACCCTGGGGAGGCAAGGTAGGAGCTCTTCTGCTGCCACAGGTCTCTGTGTCCCATGGGATATTCACTTCTCTGGTCTTACACCATTTCCCAGCACTCCCATGTTTTTTGGGGAAGGAGGAATTCTCTCCACAGGGAACTGCAAATACAACCATAATGTTCAATTTGTTCATCCTTCTTCAGAGTAATCCCTGGCAGGAGCTCCAGGAAGGTCTCCCCTGCCTTGGGCAGCTTCCTCCCTGCCCTTACAGGGAATGACTCAGGAGCTTCCCTGCCAACCTCGGCTAACAGGAAAGAGTGGAGATTCTTTCCCAGACACATTCATGTCTTGGGTGTTTTAATTATCAAAGCATTAAGGCCATCACAGTCCATTTCATCTTCCGGAACCTGAGGGACAGGTTGTTTTCCCTGGTGGGAAAACAACAGCTCCAGCAACTCTGGATTTTTTTAGTGACTTACAAAACTGAAGCTGAGAGGTGCAAACTTTACAGAATCCTGGAATGGTTTGGGTGGGATTTGCCTTCCAGCAACAAGTAATTTGTCTTCCCAACCCCTGGCCATCACTCAGAGCTCGCTGGCTGCTGTTTCACAGATTAAATCTCCTTTCTTGCTGAGCAGGTTTGGAAGTAAACGAAAATCAAACATCAAAGAACAGCCTTTCTTAAGAAAATTGTTACATATTCCACATTTTGCAAACATGTCAGCAGAGAAAAGTCCTTCCAACTGTCTCTTCTGCTTCTCTGTTCCTCCTCCATCCCTCCTCCTCTTCCGTCTGTCTGTCCCTCCTCCTCCATCTTTCCTCCTTCTTCCTCCTCCTTCTTTCCTTTTACTGTCTCTCCTCCTCCTCCTCCTTCCTTCTCCTTTTCCTCCTCCATCCCTCCTCCTCCTCCCTCCCTTTCCTGCCCCTCCTTCCTTCCTCTGCCATCCCTCCTCCTCCTTCCTCCTGTGTCCCTCCTCCTCCTCCTCCCTCCCCTGCTCTGTACAGGCTGGTCACCCCTCGCAGTGAGTCCCCCTGTGGCACCAGGCCAGCGCAGGTGTTGGTGAAATAACTTTATTTATTGGTTGTGATACAGGGCTGTGTCAGACAGTCCATACTCAGAGTAATAGTCACACGTACTCGCTACAGCTACGAGACAGCGGGGCCGACACACACGGCATTGAACACACCAGAGAGGACAGAGGGAAGGGAACTATTCATTTCACTAATTACCCCCCACCCCGTCAGTGGGGTCTCCCCCCTCCCTCCCCGCTCCGCCACTCCAACAACACGACAGGGGGGCAGCGGGGCCGCCGGGAGGGGGGACAGCAACACACAGGGACACAGCGACACCAGCGATCCCAACGGGTATGTACAGGGACAGGGAGAGGGATCCACCTCCCGGCACCGCCACTGCCGGGAGGGGGGGACAGGGGACACTCCACAGGGAATGGGGAACCACAGCCCAGCTTCCTCCTGCAGCCCAGCTCACCCCGAGGGGAAGGGGAACAAACTGCCATCCCAGGGACTGCCAGATCCCAGCCCGAGCTGCCCCTTCCCCTCCTCGGGGCCCGCGGGCTCCACACACGGGGTCAGGGACACCCTGGCAGGGCAGGGGAGGGACTGTGGTCACACCGTGCTCAGTCCCTCTCCTGCCACCAGCATCCTCCCCGTGACACAGCCCGGGGGGGGAAAGGACAGTGAAATTCTCCTCTCTGCCAACTGACAAACCTCCTGACTTCTGTTAGGGCAGATGGACCCAAAAAACCCACTAAAATCTCTGAAAATCTCTGAAAACCAGGGACAGTGGGGAGAGGAGGCATTTCCCAACCTCCAAAGTTGGGAAGTGACACCAGAATTCCTTTCAGCAGCAGACAATCCCCCATTCCTGCACCCACTCTGACAGTCACTCCCTGCTCCCCTCAGCTTTAGCAGCTTAAAATCACCTCAGCAGTGAAAGGGCTGCTGGCCCCATCCCAGAGTTCTGCTCCAAAGGCAGAGGCAGCTGGGTGGGATCCCATCAAGCAGCAACCTGGGAATGACAGTGGAATGCTGCCCTTCCATCTGCTGTGGCTCTCCTGCTCCACGAGAAGCAGTTCCCCAACTATGAGATGAGGAACAGGAGAATGCAGATCAGGAAAGGAGCCTGAGCCAAATCCATGACTGCCAGGGCAGGTATTGCCCCAGCAGTGATGGATTTCAGGTCACTGTTCGCTTTCAGAATCCCTGAGGATCTCTCCCCACCCAGCCTCATGCTGCAAAGCCTCTGTTCCCTCCTCCTCCTTCCCTACACCAACACTCACCGAGCACCAGCATCCTCTGGATGGGAAGAGATTCCAACTGAGGAGAGCAGGCTGTGGGATGTCTCTGCTACACAAACAGGAGCAACAAGGCCAAAGCTTTCAGAGTTTGGGGCTTTCCAGTGCTGTGTGTGACATGAGGGGCAAAACTTGGAAGTTGTGAGCAAGAGTTAGCCAGGATCATCACCAGGAAGGAGGAACCAAGGAGCCAATGTTGTGTGTGCCCTGTGGGAAGCAAAGCCTAGGAACAGGTGACCTGGGCTGTCCAAAAAGGCAAGGCCAAGTCCAAGGGACTGGTTTAAAGGAGCAGGCTTCCCAGAGGAGGTGGGGATGCAGGACAGGCAGGGCAGGGAGCTGGCTGGGATGCAAGGCAGTAGGGAAGGTGGAAAACCCACCCCCAAAGCTTCATTTTTGTCTTCCCTAATGTGGCGGCTTTTCCATGGCATTCACAAGATACAGGGGAGCAGGTGGGCTCGAGGTGGGGAAGAGGGGGAGAAGGGGAGGGGGAGAAGGGGAGGAAGAGAGGGACAGAGAGAGAGAGAGTGTAAAGGGCACCACGGTGCCAAAGTGCAACAACATAAAAAAATAAACTCAAAAGACAGGACACTCATTCTGCACTCAGGGCTCATACCATGCAGTGAGAGGGGCGGCCGGGGCTGCTCCCCACCAGTAAACAGGGAGGTCGCTCTCAGGAGCTGTTTTCCAGCCCCACATAGGGATGCCTGGGCAATGAGTGATGTTCTCAGGGCATGGCTGGCAGGTGCTGTTAGCAGGAGCACCCGCTCTCCGTGACTGGCTGCTCGGGGGGCTTCTCTAGTTTGATGTCAATCACTGCAGGGGGGGTTAAGGAAATCACCCAGTTGAAGGAGAACAAGAAGGACAGAAAAGGGAAAGGGTTGTTAGTGGTCCCCCCATGGTGTTTGAGCAGAGCATGTTCTGCCTGAACAGGATTCACTGCAAAGCCAGGGGACTTGGCACGTTGAGACCCCTTAGAGGATGGAGCCCAACTGGACAGGTCTGTGCAAAAAGAATGAAGAATTACAGCATTTTAAAACTACACAGATTTCATCCTCAGTTCAAGTGGAGATTTAAAACCTGTGCTTTAGTTGCCCTTAGTTGTGTACATTTATCTACAGCCCATGAACAGGGTCACAGAATCACAGACTGGTTTAGGTTGGAAGGGACCCAAAAGCCCATCCAGTCCCACCCCCTGCCATGGGCAGGGACACCTCCCACTATCCCAGGTTGCTCCAAGCCCTGTCCAACCTGGCCTTGGACACTTCCAGGGATGGGGCAACCTGTGCCAGGGTCTTATCACTCTCACAGCCAAGAATTCCTTCCCAATATCCCGTCTAACCCTCTGCAGTGAGAAGCCATTTCCCCTTGTCCTGTCACTCCAGGCCCTTGTAAATATTCCCTCCCCATATTTCTTGCAGGCTTAGGTCTCCCTAAGCCTTCTCTTTTCCAGACTGAACAATCCCAATTCTCTCAGCCTTTCCTCACAGCAGAGCTGCTCCATCCCTCTGATCAACTTGGTGCCTCCTCTGGACACATTCCAACAGCTCCATGTCCTGTTTCAGCCACGTCCCTGCAAAGCCCCATCCCCACAATGTGCCAAAAGCAATCAGTGAGCCCAATTTAACAACAGATAATTGTCCAGTTCCCTGGGAAAGCAAGGATACTGTCTTCTTTGCTCTTCTCTGGTGTGCTGTCCATCCCAGGTAAGGCAGCAGCCACACGGCGGAAAAGCTGGAAAGCAGGAAGAGGAAAGCTCAGGGCTTGTCAGAGAAAATGCCAGTTAAAAACAGTTTTACAGCAGAACTCTGAGCTGTACCAAGTTGTTACGTGGGTACTTTAGCAAGCAAAGCACTGATCAACAATGCCACGAGAATGTTACCTAGGAAATTTAACAGGTTTCAATAAAGAAGTTATTCAATGCCTACAAAACAGGCAGTTTTATTTTATCTGTTTCTGCTTGAACAGAACACAGAATTTATTAGTAACAGTTCTTCCAGGGATTCATGGACCAACTCCCTCCTGCACTCACTAACCACGTCCCAGCCTCTGCTTCTGCACCCAGTGATGTTCCAGGGCACATCTGGGGATTTGTGATGTCACTTCACAAGGTTTAAGGAGTTTTACAGCCCATCCCTTCAGTTCAGTCCTGCTGCCAAACAGTCTTTCCTGGGCAGAACAGCTGGTTCAAGTGAGCTGCATGCAAGCTATTAAGGATGTGCTGGAGCTGGGAAGGGCTATTATATCTCCATAAAACCCAGAAAATGGTTTTGCATAATTTCTGAACTCAATGCCTGGAGCTCCTCCTGCTGCCATTACACGGCCCAGGCACTGCCAGGCTGCTGAGCTGCTGCACAAAGAACCAGAGGAATCATCTGCTAACGACGATTTTCCTCACAGCAGCTTGGCAGGGGCTTCTCATCCACCCCCCAAAGTGTGTTCCTTGGAAAATCAAGGTCCCAGCAAGGTGCTGCAGTTGCATCCTCCTAATCACAGAAGCTCTCACTGCAAACACCCACTGGGCAAATAAAGCAACAAGAGTTAAACCAAAGACCAAAGTGGATTCAATCCAGAACAGCCAAAAAAGTCTCACTGTGGGTTCTCCCAACCTGCTGCTGTGCAGCAACCTGGGGAGGGGGTTTTCCAGCTGACAAAGCTCCCTGCAGGCCCCTGGAGCTCCCAGCTCCTCACTCCAAGCTCTGTCACATTCAGAACAACCTCTGAACTAGTGGAGGGTGGCATCACAAACTTACAGCGAGAGGCGATGGGCACAAACAGAAACATGAGAAATTCTGCTTAAATAAAAAATGTGAAGTTGTGGTTTTTGGTTGTTTTTTTTTGCTGTATGGCTCATCAAACACTGGCAGGCTGGCTGGAGAGACAGTGTCTGTCCTTTGAGATTCCAAACTCAGCTGGAGCCAGCTCTGGGAAGCCTGCTCTGAGTCTAAGGGCTGGAAAAGATGATTTCCAGAGATCCCTTCCAACCTCAGCTATTCTAAGATATTCCAGGATTCTCTGTGGTTTGTTAACAGAAAGGAACTTCCAGTGATGTCAACAGTGTCAACTGCACTAATTGGTAACAAAACCAAGCAAATTCCATCTGACTGGCTCCACAAAACAGGGATTTTTTTTCCCCTTCCCATCCTCAGCACATTCTGGGGTTGGCTCTCCTTTCTTCCAAGGTTTTCTTAGCTTGGACAGGGAATCACTGACTCGACAGGAAAGGAGCTTCCACTACTACTGCAGAGCTGATGGTGATCACTGGGCAAGAAACATCTCAAGGGGTTGGCATTAAACACAAGCAAATCCCTGCTGGATCAGGAACCCCAAGCAGGGGCCAACACACACAGAGCAGGGACAGATTCCTGATTTTAGAACAGAACACGGATGTACCTGTTTCACATTGTATCCAGTCTTTGCACTGGTCTCAATAAACATCACATTCAGCTCTTTGGCTCTCTGTTCACCTTCTTCTGTAGTGATTTGCCTGGAGGAAGGTGCCAACGGGAGCAGAAAGACAGAAAGGAACAGAAGGAAGAGTTAGAGACGTCTGTGACTGAGCTGGTGGTCAGTGCTCACCCACCTCCCAGGAGGCACAGCCCACCAAGGGACACCTCAGGGCCCTCGAGGATTCACAACCCCCAGCTGGGAATGAAACCACCCCAGGGAACACCTGGAGTGGTGACAATCAGTAAGAGATGATCAGCACAGGATGGAGCTTGTGCAGCACATCTGAGCCTCTTTCACAGCACCCTGCAGGGAAGGAAGAACCCCCCACACTGCACCTGAGACAGAGAGTTCCCCAAAGCCAACAGAAGGGAATATTGTGAGGTGACACAGAGATTCCAGAAAGGCTCCAGCAGCAAGGACGGCCTGGGAGCAAGGACCTGGAATTGCATCTCTGAGCACCACCCTGGACATACCTGTCTCACATTATATCCTGCTCTAGCACCAGTTTCAACTACATCATATTCAGTTCTGGGGCTTTTCTCTCACCCTCCTCTATAAAAACCTGTCTACAGCAAGGAGAACAAATCACAGAGCAGAGAAAGCAAACCAGAGAAAAAGAGTCCAAAAATGAGAAAAGGAAAACTGCAGGGGAAAAAAAAACACCAGCCCAAACTGAAGCAACAGTGACTGGAATGAAAAACTTCACAGGCTTCACTGAACAAGAACAGGGCTATTTTTAGTCCAGCTTTTTGGCCTCAGAACTAAGCTTGGTTTTTATCAGAGGATGAATGGCTTCCCATACTCTGTGTTCTACCTCAGAAAATGTCACCTGTGGCTTTGTCCAGCCTTAACAGGCACAGCATTTCAGCCTCACACAAACCCAACTTCCTTTGAAAAGGAACAAGGAGAAACTGTGCCATGAACTCACAGCTGCACGTGCACAGAGAGCTGGGCAAACTGGATTACTGAAAATGAGCAGATTTCCTTGCCTTTGCAAAGCAGCTTTCTGGCTTTATCTCAGCGTGAAATACAAAATCAAACAATATACACTATTGAGAAACAAAGTGTAGAGCTACTTAATTTCAGTGAAAGGAAGATTTTTAGGTGGGTTTATTTTAACCAAAACTATTTGCAGAACAGCAAAAGGGAATAATTTCTGCTGCAACCAGAAACCTGAATTTCACAACAAGGAATTTATGTCCCGTTTCAAATCGACAATTTTTAAGATTGTTTCAAACTAATTTTTAAAGCCAGGCTGGGCAGCCAGTCCTGGCTTTTCCTGGCCAGGGCAGCAGGGCCCAGCTCTCCTCGTTACCTCTTGTCTGCCAGGTCGGTTTTGTTCCCCACCAACATGATGATGACGTCGCTCCCTCGCTCTGTCCGAACGTCATCGATCCACTTGGAGGTTTGCTGGAAAGAATTCAAGTCTGTAGGGAAGAACAAATGGGAGCGCTGAGCACAAACAAAACTGCTCTTCAGAGAGAGGGGCAACGCTTTGCTTGTACTCAGGTGCTTCACCACATAACCCACAAATTGTTGGAAAAACAGGGAGGAGGGGGGGAAACACTTGCAATTTTCACCGTGTTTGAGCAGAAGCCGTGGCTGTCAGTGGTCAGTGGGGGGCAGGAGGGCTGTTTGGAGGCACGAGCCCCCGCGGGCACTCACTTGTGATGTCGTAGACCACGACGGCGATGGTGGAGTCGCGGATGTAGCTGGGGATGAGGCTGCGGAAGCGCTCCTGCCCCGCCGTGTCCCAGAGCTGCAGCCGCACCTGCTGGGACAGCCCGGGAGAGGGGCAGGGGAGAGAACACAGAGCACGACACTGCCCTTTAGACAGGGGGCACTGCCACAGCCCCCTGCAGCAGCTCGGAGAGCCGAGCCACCCGTGGCACTGACCCCGGTGTCCCACCACCACACCAGAGGCTTCCCAACTCTGTGGATAATGTGCTTTATCAACCTCCTTTGCTTGTCTACAGAGCCTGCCATTCCCAAACTGCTTCATGGATAATGTGCTTTATCAACCTCCTTTGCTTGTCTACAGAGCCTGCCATTCCCAAACTGCTCCATGGATAATGTGCTTTAACGACCTCCTTTGCTTGTCTACAGAGCCTGCCATTCCCAAACTGCTCTAGGATACAGCCACCACCTCCTCGCTGGGGTGTGTGAGGATGTTTCAGCTTGAAGTGCTGGAACTGCCTGGTTTACTTCATGTTCCCTTTGCCAACTGACACCAACAATTACATTAAAAAACTTTTTAAAAAATAGTAAATAATAATGTCTAAATAATTTAAATAACAAATATATTAAATATAATAAATATTTATAATTATAAATATAACAAATAATATAGTGTATATTATATAATAAATAATATAGCATATTATACATTATATAATATTATATTATATATTATATATAATATAATTATTATATATTATCATCATATAATATATAATACACTATATTATTTATTATATAATATATAATTATATTAGAACATTAGAATAAAATAATAATAAGATAATAATAGTATATAATATTATTATTAAATAATAACAACAATTATATTATATAATTGTATCATAACAATTATATTATATTATAGATATTAACATAACTATAAAATAATACTAATATAAAATAAAAATAATATTAAATAATAATATAATCTAAAAATAATAATAAAATAAAAATCAGGTCTCCCTGGTCTACCCAGGATTCTGGATCTCCACAGGACTCCAAGCCCAAAGCAATTCTGAGCAAAGCTTTTGGGGCAATTCCCACACAACAGACATGCAATTCCCTCAGCCCAGACACCACATAAGGAAAAGAGCATCCAATCTCCAGCACCAGCACCCAGATGATGGCAATGGGGATTTTCATGAGAGATTAAAGCAATCAATAAATTAAGTTCCAGCAGAAATGGAAGCAAATGTTACACACTGCAGGCTCCAGGTGATGGGAAGGGCATTGGGGTCACCCTTCCAGAGCAGCACAGGGGGCAGAAAAGGCACAAATGCTGTGAGAGGCACAGTTTGAGCCCCAAACACACTCTGAGCTGTTAGAGATGGCAGCTCCAAGGTCTGGGACCTGCCCATCTGAACCACAACTGCCCAAAACATGCCCAATCCCCCAGCGAACCAAAGCTTTTACACTGGAAGTGACACCTTTTCCTTTCCCACAGGGCTGTGCACTGCCAGAAAACAGGACTGCTTGGCATTCCCAAAGGCTTTTATGGGGGCAGACACTGGTTCCCAGCTCCCTGACAGGAGCCTGGTCCCAGCACTGGGGCAGAGCAGTGGTTAATAAGGCAGCAAAAAGCAGCTTCACAAGGACCAGTAATTCCTTGTTTAGAAGAGAAATAGAAGCTGATTGAGCTGCAAAGCCGCTGGTTACAGGCAGATTCAAAACAAGATCTTATCTCCATCAGGGTATGTAGATCTGATGCCCTGGGGCTTAAGGAAGATTAGGAATTACAGTTAAAGCAATTAGTTCTTGCTTCATTTGGAAGGCAGACTTGATTACAGGACCGAAAGTCAGGGTTTTTCTCTACCCCAGGAAACTCGAAGTGACAAACTCGGAGCACCGGGGCAGTGTCACATCGGAGCTGGAAGATCAGATGGATCAGCACAGCTCCTGGACTTCCCAAGCTTCCCCACGCTGCCCAGAGAGTTATACCGGAATATTCACCATGAAACTGGACCCAGATGGTGATTTAACACTCCACCCTTCAGACTCACAGGCAAAAAGGCAACAGAAGAAGCAGCACAGGCCTGGCCCACGTAATTTGTTTAGTGCAGGTGATGCTCTTTGAGGGAAGCCCTTCAGGACCTGTGCAGGTCCCACACAGACACTCCTGCAGTGACCTGAGTTTGCTGCAATATTTCTGTGGCTTCTCATTTCTACAAGTCAGAGTTCGTGTGCACCCCCTTTTGGAGGGGAAAATATAAATAACTCCCTATGGAACACTAAGAATTAACCCTTAAAAACAATGTTCAGGAGGGGCCTGAGCTGCAGGCTGGACTCTCACCACGGCTCTCCCCGCCTGCATTTTGGGATGCCCAGCAGAGCAACAATAACTAAACAGTTTCTTCACGCCCTCAGAAGCACCTGAGCACGTTCCTTCAGTAACACAAGAAAACTTAAGAGCCTCTCACTCACTAAGAGCTAAGGGCAGTAGCAAGAAAACAATGACATTATCTGCAAAGCCTGTTGCTAAAGTCCATGAGATCAGCGATCACTGAATTACTTCTGACATGTCTGGAAGATGTTAAGAACAGCCTGGACTGGCAACACTTTTCCACCTGCCTGGATAAACAGCATCCTGCACCTGCACAGCAGGAAAAATGATGCCAAGCTGTGCATCCTGCCACACTGCCTCACCCCAGAGAGGTCCCAGCACAGCTCAGTGCTCCTCAAACCCCAAACAGGGCAGTTCTATGTTAGTTTGCACCAAACCAGGAATTCTCCCACAGAATAATTCAGCTACAGTACTGGGAGAAAGACCATGTCATTATCTGCCCTCAGTATAGAGGATAAATCATAGCAGAAGTCAATTATTTGTTAAGCAATTCAGCCAAGGAGAGTGGAACAAACCCCTCGTCCTCACTATAATCCAGTCTGGAACAGAATAAAGGTGGGCCAGAGGTTTTTCCACCTCTGCTGTGCTCTTTCCTTAAATTTTGCCCACATGGTGTTGGCTCACTGGTATAAATCCTGACACTGTAGATGAACAAAAAACTCCACCAGATCAATTTGGAATCAATAACAAGGAGTCACAATGAAACAATCCTATTCATATTTTCCTAACCTGAACTAAAACATTCATGTCAAGAGTTACGGAGAATTTCCTTCTAAGCTTGTTTATTCTTTAGAAATTCTGGTAGTTGCATCTCTCCTCTTTCAAAATTGGGATATGAATCTCCAGTTCTCTTTTTCAAGGGAATGGGAATCTTGAATCCTCCTAAGTCACTCCACAGCTCCTGTGTGAATGGGTGTTGTGCTGTTTTACCTACTCTGACAGTGTTCCTTTGCTTTGGCCCCTGAAGCTGGTACTTGTACAAATTATATATATATGTATGTATGTATTTTCTCTAGAAAGGAAAAAAAATAATTCTGAAGTAAAAAAACAAACAAAAAAACCCAAACCAAAACAAAAAAAAACCCAAAAAAACCAAAAACAACCAAAAAACACAACAGAAAAATAATAGTTTTCCAAAGATTTCCAACCACCTGCCATTGCAACCAGCCCAGACAGAGCAATTCCCAATCCCTGCTCAGCCCTCAGCCAACACCCACAGTTGGTCTATTTTAGCTCTTTTTGGGTACCACCACCACCACCACCACTTCCAGCACATAAAGATCCATGTTAAAAGCAAGGTCCCTGCAGACCTCTGGCTCAATACCTACTTGTGGTGCCAAAGACAATGAGAGCCACGGCAGAGTCACGGGTGGAGCTGGGGAGGAGGCTGAGGGACCTCTCCTGGCCGGCTGTGCCCCACAGCTGCAGCCTGATCTGGGAAATGGAGAAGTGCAGGGGGGAAGGGGAAGGGGGGAGAGCAGGAAAACGGAAAACAAAAACCAAAACTCAAGTGAAATAAAAATAAATAAATAAATGAGAAAAAAAAACAAAACTAACTGCAAAGCAAAACTGAGGCAACGAAAGGAAAGTTCAAACGGAACAGAACCGTGGAAAGAGGCAGCGACACTTCTGAGCCTCACAGGGACCTCAGCACACCAACACCATCCCACACACCAACACCATCCACCCAGCTATCCCTAAAAACCCCTTCTCACACCACCTGCTAACGAGGGAAATACATGGAAACACCTCAGTGACCCTGCCTCCAGCTGGTGGATGTGTGACTCCTGTCCCTAAGGAACACATCACCAGGGGTGGATCAACGCACAGGGAATCCAGAGGTGGTAAAACACAGCAGTGGGAGACGAGCCAGAACAGCAGCTACCCTCCAGACTGGCTTATCTTGCACTTACATCCTACAAGGGACACCTTCCACTAGCCCAGGTTGCTCCAAGCCCTGTCCAACCTGGCCTTGGACACTTCCAGGGATGGGGAGCCCCTTCTGCTGGTTTGTCCAGACCCTGATCAGAGCTGTGATGGAGCACAGGTGTAATTCCAGGATATATTATTTGCTGTAAGGACATATCAAATTCACCAAAGCCCACACCCCAGCTGGAGGCTCAGCATTCTTCCATTTCCAGCCCAGAAATCAAAGCTTATTGCAAAAGGCAGCATGAGCCACATCTGAGGAACTATTTCAGCATCTGAATCTTCCCAGCTTGTGTGTTTGTATTTGTCTCTCCTCTTATCTACATTCCACACCTCTGTTATTTAAACAGGCTCCATGGGCTCTGTGGGCCACTTACATAATCAGAAAAACTAACAGTATTTGGAATGAAAATGGTATTTTGTGGATAGCAGGGCAGCAGGTGAATAACATCCTGACCTACACAACCATGAGAAATCAACATTCCATTGGTGGAAACAGCACACAGACATTCCACTGTGCCCTCACAGGTGTCAAGCAGCATTCCCAGGATCTTTGCCCTCTT
Source organism: Corapipo altera (assembly GCF_003945725.1). Classification (NCBI taxonomy): domain Eukaryota; kingdom Metazoa; phylum Chordata; class Aves; order Passeriformes; family Pipridae; genus Corapipo; species Corapipo altera. The sequence continues at coordinate 1,574,831 of NW_020884951.1, forward strand.
CTGCCAGCACCGCTGAAGAATGGTATCCATTAATTCCCCCAAAGAAAGGTTAAGGAAGATCTTTTCTCATAGTGAATCACAGGTGAGATGGCAGAGAAGCTCCCAGGTAACTCATCACACACACTGGGCTCAGATTTCCTTGGAAGCAACAGACCCAAAGCAACACACAGGACTGTCCCCTCCTCCCCCCAGCACTGTCACACTCCTCACACAGCAGTAAAACCAGCAAAAAAGGCAAACAGTAGCAAAACATGAACAAAAACACAAACACTGAAAGGCAGGGAAGGGGTGGGAGGGGTCTCTATGCAAAAAGGAATTTCATGCAGGCTAAATCCAAAATTGCTTTACTACAGTGGCTCAGAACTGTGTTACAACAGGAGCTTTCTATGAGCAGGGACAAGGTCTAATCACGAATGACTTCAAGCCTGGGAACAACAACTCCTGTAGAACCCCCCTCACTGGCTTTTCATTGACTTCAGGAGTCAGACTTGATGATCCTGGTGGGTCCCTTCCAGCTCAGAATGTTCTGTGACACCTGAGCTCTGCTCAGCCCTGTTCCTACCGACAATCCCAGAGGCAGAGCTGCAAATTCTGGGAGCAAACTACACCTAAAGCAGGTTCCTACAGCAGGCAGCCCATTCATTCCCTGGGATATGGCCATTATCTCGTCCCAGTTTTCCATGGAAGATTTTGACTTCCTGTTGGAGGTATCAGATCTTAACAGGTACCACAAAGAGGGGTCAGTGATGGGATTCAACAAAGGCTGGTCCTCTGGGGGATTTCAGCAGCTGCTGGAGGAAGGGCCAGGGGAAGGGCCCAGCCCTGCAGCTCCCACGCCATCCCACCCACGCCTCACTTACCGTGCGGTCCTCCAGATACATTGTTTTTGACAGGAAATCAATTCCAATGGTTGCCTGGAAAGAAGGGAAGCATTAGGGACTGCAACCTGCCTTCCAGCAGCTGCAGCTCCCACCGTTCCAAACTCTCTGAAACCTCCACAAAGTTGAGATTAAGCTGGTGAAGTGATCTGCCTTTCAACAGAAGGGATGAAAACAAAGCAACCTGGGTATCTGCACCGGCTTCATTTCACAGCATTCCTCACACAAAACCCCCCTCTGAGGCTGGATTTTAGCCTGAGACATTCATGGATCTCAACACAGATCACAGCTGAACCGGCAGCTCGTTCTGGCCTACCCCAGCTCAGCCTGGGAAAAATTATCTTATTAGAAATAACCAAAAGGTAGAACAAATGAGATATATAAATCATGGGCAATTCAAAGCTAAAAAGCCACATTTACTCAGGGCTTTCCACTTCAGAAGGTGCTTCCCTTCCAGTGACACTCAGAAGCTTCATTTCTCAGGCCGTTCTTTCTGCAAGTCTCCATCCATTCACATTCCCATTGCTACAGCAATTCCAGTAAAAAGACATTTAAAATAAGGTACTAAGTTAGAGGCACTCCCAGGCACTTCAACCAAGCTGCTGTCCCAGCCCTTCATAACCCCAGGAAACAGGAGACAGCTCTGATGTAGCAGATTTTAGTGTTTTAGACATAGATGATCTTTAATCTTAACACACACAGGCAGCACCGAAGGACTCCAGCAGAACATGGACCATGGAATACTAAAAAAGACCACCACAGTCAATTTTGGGAGGGAGAACTTATTTTTGGGAGGCCTATTTTCTAGCCAGGACAAGGTTAATAAATCTTAATAAGCACACAGATCTCTGCCAGCACCCTACAAAAGCCAGGAAAGGAAACACCTGAAGCACAAGAAGATCCAGTTCCAGTGAATTATTTGTCCTCAACTCAAAATTACCCCAGTCTAAACCAGTAACTCTTTCTGGCTGAATTAAAAGATAACCCCTAATCTCATCTGCTTTAAAGATATCTGATATTCCCCTGAAATACTTCTAAGTGCCTCTGAAGCAATTAATTCTTCCTAAAAATCTTCAGGCCTCTTACACATCTTCTCCTTTTCATCTGCAGCCTCTTCATCCCCACCCTCCTCTTTCCCTGCCAAGACTTCCCTGGCTCTTCCTATCTTTAGTCTTTTAGTTAAAAAATAGTAATAAAAAAAAATGAGATACTGAATATACCAAAGCTGACTTCTTGCAGATCCATCTATACACTCCAGACTCAACTACTCCTACTTAAATGGAAGCTCTAAAGATGCCGGAGACCAAGAATTATCACAAGATGTTCCTATCTTATTCATCCTCTGTTTCCAGAGACTCCCAAATCCATCACCAGGTATCCTGACCATCATCTTCTCCATCAGCCAGACCCATAAATCAGTGTTTCTCCCCATCTTTCTCAAGGCTTCTCACATATCCAAACAGGATCTAAACCCAGCTGCCTTTTTGTACACTGGATTTCCTGACATCATCCTGGATGCTCTGGTTTAATCATGAAGCCTCATCTCTCTTTCACGGCACATTTTAACCTTTTATATGATATTTAACTGACACCTCATGGATCAATGTGCTTGGCCCTCACAGGCATAAATTTTAACAGCAGGGAACAGATTTAACCATAAATATTCTCAAAAAATTAAGATAAAATCCTACCACATACCTGGTAAGTATTGTCAAAACTGTCATACATAAACCTGGTGATCAGGGAGGTCTTCCCAACTACAAGAGAAAAGAAAAATTACTTTCAAGCAGCAGTGGAAAAAAAAAATAAGCACTGCTTTGGGAGTGGCACTGATCTGAAAGCAGCTGCCAATCTCAGACCATTCCAACCACACCTTCCTGGGAAATAACCAGCTAGGAAAATCATTCCCAAAATGACAGAGGCAAATCAATCTCTGTAGGTCAAAAATTAATCATGGTGATGGCCTGGTCCTCCAATCAGGTGTGTTGCCATGTAGATAACAAAGAACTGGTTGTTTGCTTTAAGCAACCCACAAATCTGCTTTGTTCCTCGTGCTCTGCTACTTATGTAATCCCCAAGCCTGGGACACAAACATCAAAACAAACCAGGTGACACCCCAGTTCTGCTGCCTTTGGCTGCACGGAAAAGCAACATCCAAGACTTGCATCCTTTCTTCCTTCATAATGAGATTTTAGATACAGAGCAAAGTCTGGTGGTTTGCTTCAAAACTTTACATTTACATCTCTAAATTTTATCAAGACACAAAATGCAGAACTGATATGAAACAGGAAACAAGGAGAAGATCTCTGATTCTTGCTCAGGAAGGCAAGAAAAATTTGAAGGACATGGATGGAAAAGTGAAAAGGAATTAACTGCCTAAAAAGGTTGTGAAATTATGAACATTGGAGAGGGTTAAAAGCAGGTTAGACAAATGTCTACCAGCAGCAATGTCAATCCTGCCTTGGTAAGGCAGGGGAATTGGAGAACTTCTGGAAATTCCTGCAAGAGCTACAGTTCTGGGCTGGAGCAGTAAGAATCCCAGGACGGTCTGGGATTGAAGAGACCTCAAAGCTCACCCAGTCCCACGCCCTGCCATGGGCAGGGACACCTTCCACTGGACCAGGTTGCTCCAAGCCCCATCCAACCTGGCCTTGGACACCCCCAGCAAAGAACACCACGATTCCAAGGAAAACACACAACTCATCCATTAATTTTGCGGGATGGGGCACAAAAGGGAGTCAGCTGGAGAGAAAACAAAAAACCCCGAGGCTGGAAGGGAGGCAGAGCAGGGCCGAGCACCACCCGGGAGCCCCCGCATCCCTCGGGCCGCTCCCGCACGGGGCTGCGGGCGCACTGCGGACCGGCCCGGCGGGTGGGAACGGGGACCCGGCGGGTGGGAACGGGGCCCGGGGCACCGGGAGGGCCCCGGCAGGAGCAACCCGAGCCCCGTGCCCCCGCCCGCCGAGGCCTCAGGCCGGGCCGCCCCTCCCCGCGCCCGGCGGCGCGGCCCCGCATCCCCGGGCCCCGCGACCCCGGGCCCCGCATCCCCGGGCCCCGCATCCCCCAGCCCCGCACCCCCCGGCCCCGCATCCCCGGGCCCCGCATCCCCGGGCCCCGCATCCCCCGGCCCCGCACCCCTCTGCCCCGCATCCCCCGGCCCCAGCGCGTCCCCCGGCCCCGCCCGCCGCCCCGGGCGCTGCCCCCGGCCGGGCCCCGCCGCCCCGGGCGCGCTCACCGCTCTGCTCGCCCAGGAACACGAGCTTGAACTTCCTGAGCGGGTTGCCGAAGTCGCCGCCGCTGCCGGGCGCGGACATGGCGGCGCGGGGGGGCCGAGCGGGAGCCGTGATGGGGACAAGGAGACAGCGCCGAGCGCTCCGGTACCACCGCCCCGCGCGTCACCTCCGCCGCGTCACCGCCGGGCCCGCCCCGGGGAGGCGCGTTGCCATGGCCACGGGGGAGGGCGGTTACCCGGGCAACGGGCAGGGCGGTTGCCGTGGCGACGGGGAGGGCGGTTGCCGTGGTGCTGGGGAGGTTGCCATGGCGACGGGGCGGCCTGCGGGGGGGATGCTGCGGCTCGGAGCGGGATGGGCCCGGCTGTACCGGGGAGGGTTGTACCTGGCTGTGCTGGGGGTGGGCGCAGCTCTACTGGGATGGGTCTGCCTGTACTGGGGTGGTTGTACAAGGATAGGCCTGGCTCTACTGGGGATGGGTGTACCGGGATAGACCTGGCTCTGCTGGGGATGGACCCAGCTTTACTGGGATGGGCCCAGCTGTACCAGGGGTGGTTGTACTGGAGGGAGTCCAGCTGTACTGGGAATGGGCCTGGCTGTACCAGGGGAAGGCCCGGCTTTAGCGAGGATGGGCCAGGATTGTACTGGGGATGGGCCTGGCTGTACTGGGGAGGGCACCCAGGCTGTACTGGGATGATCTCAGCTGTACCACAGATGCACCTGGGCTGTACCAGAGATGGGCCTGCCTTGTACCTGCTGTACTGGGGACCTGGACAGGAACAGGTCCCCTGGGTCCTGCAGTGCCTCACCCCCCCACAGCCCCTGCCCCAAAGGCTCAGAGCCCCCCCCAGCCCTGGGTGGCCCCCACGCCCCCGCAGCACAACACGGAGCCTGCACCGGGCACCGGGCGGGTTTATTGAGATCAGTGTCACAGAGCTGGGCACAGCTGGGCAGGTGACAGATGTGTGGGTGACATGCTCGGCCGGGGCCACCACACCCACCCTGTCCCTGTCCCCTCGCTGGCACCATGGGAACAGGGAGCACTGGGGGGCTTTCCAGCATGGCAGCACCGGGATGAGGTGCAGCAGCTCCTGCCACCACTACCAGGGCTTGGAGGGGGTGCCAGGAGCCCGGGGAGGGGGGCACCTATGGGGACTGTGAGGGGCTGAGGGGCTGCACCGTGTGGGCACAGCAGGGAACGCTACGGGCAGCTACATCCCAAACCAGGGACGGCCGTGTGGGACCAGCAGCTTAACCCTCCTTCTCGGCTTCCTCCTTCTCATCTTCATCGTCCTTCTCTCCCTTGAGCTTCTGGCGAGCAAATTCCTCGATGACAATGTCCTCCTCACTGGAAGGCAGAGCAGAGCACGGTGAGAACACAGGATGCACCAGAGTGAGGAGGGGAAATCCCTGCTGGCCCCCAGGCCCTGCTCCTACACGGTGGTCACCCTGGCCTCATCACCCCACAGGGAACACTCAGGTCACTGTGAGCCTGAGCCCAGCACACAAACCCAGGCCCCATCACTGGCTCCACTGTGAGCCTGTGTGGCCCAAGGAGCTGGGCCTGCAACTTCTGGTGTTTTTCAAGGCAACATTTTGCATTGTCAAGGAAAAAAAAAGGGAAGGAAAATAAATGAAAGTGGCGACAAAGAGCTGAGCTACTTCCTTGAGAAAGGCAAATGGCAGGTGACAGTGAGGGAGAGCCACAAAGTGAAAAGTGGGGGAGGAAAACAGAAAAAAAGGGTCAGCAAAAGTGATTCCAAAAGCTTGGGAATGTGAAATGACTTGGCAAATCCTACAGGAAGCCGTGGTGGGGACAGGCCAAGAGGTTTGCTCCACTGGAAGTTTAAATATCCTTGCTGAGCTGGTAAAGGGACAGTGTTAAAGAGGTTGGTGTGACAGCCTGCAGTTGGACCCTGGGTTTCCAGGCCTCAAATCCTAGTATTCGTTTCCCATTGCAGGGTGTAACCAGACACAAAACCTTTGGGGTTTTACAAGCCAGGGCTGTGGCTGCCAGGAATGGGTTTGGCATGCTGTGGCTTCCCAGAGGGAAGCAGCCTCTGCTGTGGCTTCAGCTGGAACGAGATGATGTGGTGGGAGGACAAGAGGTCTCTGGTGCTAGGGAGCATTTAGGGGCACAGGGATGTGACTTCCAGCAGTTGAGGGACCTCACTGTGGGGATCAAGGCCATGGGGACACTATGTCCAGCAGTGGCACTTGTGGCTGGAAGAGCATTGCCAGCTGCTTCTGACAGGGACAGATCTGTGTGGTTGCTGTGTTAGAGGGAACATCTCTTTACCTTATCTTAGCTGTAGTCCAGTGATAAGCACAGCACAGGGAGAAAGGATGGGGAGAGAGAGATGTGCAGGTTAGTACAGAAAAGACATCCCAGCTAACAGCTCTCCTTAATGCCTGGGTGTTTTTGTGGAAAGAGGGACACTGGAAAGGGTGCTTTGGGGAGAACTGCTCCCACACCACTCCGTGAAAGAGGGTGAGTGCAGCCCAGCTGGACAGCTGTGCCCATCCCACAGGAGAACTGCTCCCACCCTGCTCCAGGACACAGGGTGGGTGCAGCCCAGCTGTGCCCCCCCCCAGCCAGGGCAGAGCAGGGCCCTTTGCACAGGTTGTATCAGGGTTGCTTTCACTGGTTCCCCTCTGAACCAGAGCTGCCCCTTCCTCCCCATGCTTTGGCAGCATCCCACACTCTACTTACACTCGTCAGGCTTGGGGTGCATGAGGATGACGGGCATCTCGACACCGACATCGCTGGAAGGAAAAGCACCTCTGTCAATGATCCCACCCAGAACCACACTGTGCCCGGCCCCACAGGCAGCTCCGCCTTACCTGGAAGTGAGATCCCCCAGGATCCTGTGGCAGCAGGAGAGAAGGCACAGAAATCAGCCAAGGCAGAGGAGGGGAGGTGTTAGACTTTGTTTTATAATAGGGTAGAAGGTGATTGATAGTAGGGGTGATGGGGCCAGAGGGGTAGGAGTCAGAGAGCAGCCCACTGCCCCACAGAGCAGGGGAGCAGGGCAGGGGTGAGGGGGCCCATGGTCTGAGTCCCCTCTCCATCTCCCTGAAGACGCAAGATCCCCCAGCACAGCCCGAGGGGACAGTCCCTGATCCCCATGCCCACGGAGCCTTACCCTCCTCGGGACACCATCAGGTTGACCTTCACTTTGTAGGACACCAGGATGCCCAGCACCTCCTTGTCCATGCCGGCTCTCAGGCTAGGAGGAAGGCAGAGAGAAGCAGTGAGGGGGCAGTGCTGCCCACAGGTCCCATCCACACCCCCCATGACAGCTCCCAGGGCTGTATCCGTGTCCCCTCTATGTGTGGGATTTAGCAGGAAAGGACAACAGGAAAAGAGAGGGGAGGGCAGAGCACTTGGCTGAAGCCACAGTGCAGTTTCTGGAAGCTCCTTGAACTGCCCGAGCTGGGGTTTAGTTCCAAGACAAGATCCAGCTCTGCAGAGAGATCCAGCATCTTTGGACAGTGTTGGGACTGGAAAGCTGCATCTCTCCTACAGGATGGAGAGGTGGGTCTGTGTCACAAAATCCCTAAGTTTTCCAGCCGGGCAGGGTGGGCTCAGGCACAGGAGGTGTGGGAGACCCTCAGAGGGACCCCAGAGCACCCTGAGCAGTGGGAAGCTGTAAGAGTGGGGAGCAGGGGGACCCCACCCAGCTCTCACATGGTGGTGGAGGCCAAGTTGGTGTCCTCGTGCTTGAGCTTCCCATCGAGAGCGAGGCCTCGCTTCTGGCGGTTGGCCGAGAGCAGGGGGGTCACGGAGTACGTTTTGGAGAAGGTGGAGTTGGCTGCCACAGTCTCACTGGAAAGAGTGGGAGAGGAGGGCTCAGAGCCAGCACCAGGCTGGTGAGTGTTCAGTGTCACCTCAGTCACCTGTGCAGAGCCAGCCCTCCCACCCTCCCCACGCAGCTGCCAGGGCCTGTTTCCTCCTTTCATTCCCCCCCACAACCACTTCTTTTTTTTCTCCCCCCAGCCTTTGCTCCGTCCCTCCTCGTTCTCAGGGGTGCAGAGGCTGTGGCTGCCCTCAGAGATGCAAAGTGAGGAGAGGAAGAAGCCAGGGGGCAGCTGTGCACCTTCCCCAGGGACCTTCCTGGCTGCCACCAGCTTGTGCTGGGGCCACAGGGGCCACGGTGTTCCCTCTCCTCTGCTTCCTCCGCACCTGCTCTTCTAACCCTGATATTTTTGCTGCTTGGTGTAAAACTGTCTCCCACACCCCTTCTCCCCCTCCCTCTCCCATCCTCCTCCTCCTTCTTTCTCTTCCTCCCTCTGGCTGAGATGCCACATCACCTCCAGCCCCTTTTTCCTTACTTTATCTCCTCGGTGCACACAGTCTTTGTGTATTTATCCAGGGAATAGAGGACCACATCTGTGATCTGATCCACTGAGGGGACACAAGAGAGAGTCATGTTGGTGGCGTGGTAGAGGCACAGACACACCGTTCCCGTCTCTGACAGGGAGACCGGGATGTGGTGGGTGCCAGGATGTGCCCCTTGTGCCCCCTCTCACCCGAGATCTTAATTTTCTTCACCATCTTGTTGGTGGTGTTGTTGATGTTGACGGTCACGTTGATGGGCTCTCCATGGTAGTAGATCTGCAGCGGGAAGAGGTTTGGTTACATGGTTACCCTGCTCCCCATTCCCGGGGTGGCAAGAAGCAAGGGAGAGCTCCCTACTGACCTCCTTATCCAGGGAAGCCTCGAGGTGCAGAGGCTTGTCTGACATCATGAACTGCCGGGTGGTCTCCGCCTTCGGGGCCGGCCCCGTCTGCGTCGGGGCGAACTGCACCTTGCGGATGATGAGGCGCGCGGAGTTCCTGCGGGATGGGAGGGCTCACCCCCAGTGTCCCACCAGGGGCACGTCCACACCACCTTCCAGGGGTCACAGTGACAGTCACAGTGTCTCCAGCCAAAGGGTGCACATTGCAACCTGCTCTTAGGACGTGACATGGGACCACTGCCCCTATTTCGGGCAGAATACCCCACCCAAACATGGCACAAGCTGACAGCAGGCCCTTGGCTTGACCTCTACGCTGGTCACCCCAAAAAGATCCTGTGGTTCAGTTTTAGGGCCGTGGGGCAGAAAAGGCATCCCTTGAAAATACCTTTTGTGAATTTTCTCCTCCAGGTTTTCAGCACAAAATCCCTTCACCTCGAAGTCCACACCGCAGGCCTGGGGGAACACGTGTGGTCACTGAGCAGGAAGGGCTTGGTGCTGCCTGAGGTTTAGGTTCCTTCCCCTGGAGATTCTGGTGCTGACTCCAGCCATCCTTCCTCCCCACCCCTCACCCCATGGGCCATGTCCCCATGAAAGAGAAACAACTCTCATTTTTAGCACCTCACAATTTAACCCCCTGCCAGAGAGGAGAGGTCCAGGGGACACGGGTTGAGGACAGCAGCTCACCTTTCCCTCATCATCTGGCCCAGGCTGGAGGCTGATGGAGCAGGGCAGGTTGGTGGCAATCTGGGTAGAACAGGGAAAGAGAGAAGAAAGGAAATAAAGAGCATGCCCAGAGATAAATCCCAGTGCACCCCATGGGGGAGCATGGCCAGGAAGGGCTGAGCAGCCCCTACCTCGAAGGTGAAGGGGTAGGCATTCTCCCCGAGCTTCTTCAGAAGCTTGTCCTGCATGGGTGTGAGGGTTTTGGGGGCCTGGTCCGGCACGGGTGGGAAGATCTGGACGGTCTGGACCCAGATGTCCTTCCTGAAGGTCAACCCGATCACGTCCAGGTCATCGCGGCCGTAGCGGAAGGCGCAGGTCAGGGTCACGTACACTGAGAGGGGTCAGGGAAGGGTGGGATGGAGGGGAGGCACGGCAGGGAGGGGGTGGGTAGGCAGGAAAGAAAGAAAACCTATGTTAATAAGCCTTCAGCAGAAACATGTCTGTTACCAGGAGCTGGGCCTCAGGCACTAAATATAAAACCAACAGGGTTCCTCCTGCCTTTGTGCTGCTGTGGCCCTGCTGTCCAACGAGCTGTAAACACACTGCAGCTCTAACCTGAGCACAGCCCCAGGTCACCAGTGAGCTTTGAACAGGTTTCCACCCCTCCCCTCATTCCCTGTGGTTTCTGTATCAATACCTTTCCTGTCCTTCAGGTACTCTGGGTCGATCAGGCAGACACCATCTGCAAACAAGCAGAGAAGGAACAGTGAGCTCACCCACATGGGAAGATTCTTCCTAAAACACAGCTTTTTAAACTCAAATAATCCACTTTTCAGCTGGAAGGTGACCAAGGGAAGCTGCTGGTCAGGAGACGGTGATGTCTCCTCCAGCATCTCCCCCAGCAGCATGGCTGGATTGTTTCACAAAGGGACTTTGTCCCTTTCCCCACCATTTTTCTTAAAGGTATTTGCAGGAAAACAGGATGTTTGCTCCTTCTGCTCCAGTGGAAAGCAGAGATAAGCAGACATCTGCATGGAGACCAGTGTTCCCGGCCTCTCCCTGCCTGTGCTTCCACCTGCGTGGTGGGCACAGACCTACTCACCTACAGATTCCACTGAGTCCACATTATCCACAAAGTCTCTCTTCCCCAGGTAGATGGAAAGCTGGAGGGAAAGGAGGAATCAGGTTAGTATTTGCCATGGGCCCAAATTTTGTAGCCCTGAGTTGTGTCGTGGGGTCAATACCGTGTTGGACCAGACATTGCAGTTAAGGGGTCACATCAGGGTATTTTTTAATTTCTATTTTGAAAAATGAGTCCTGCAGTGGCATCGTGGCAGGTCTGGCAGGAATCAGTCTGATCTCAAAGGGAAGGGAGCCCCAGCCTGGGTCCTAGGGACAGATTCTCCCTGGAGAATCCCAGGACAGGCTGCCCCTGGGCTGACCACGCCTGGGGACAGGCCATGGACTCACCTTGGTGTTGGGGCTGGTCTTCTTGAACACCCTGTGGAGAAAACAGAGAGAGATATTTGGGAATGCCCTGGACAAGGCTGGGTGGGGCACAGGTATCCCAGGGCAGGGAAATGGGGGGTTCCCTGCAAATGTGCTGCACCACCAAGAGCTACCCCAGAGCCTGCTTGGGGTGTCCTGTCCTCCAGGAATTCGGTGTCCTATGAATTCAGAGCCAAACCCCCATCCAGGGGATGTTGTGCTCCTGAGCTCAGGGTGACCATGGAGGAGGGGGTGGATTTGCTGTGTCTTAAGGGTAAGTGAGAAGACCCAACAGGAATTAAAAAGAGAAGGGGCTTTCCTGGCTCCATGATGGCCCCTGCTGTGATTTCACATTCCAGCCCATGGGAGCAGTGCGTGGGGAGAGCAGGGGGACTCTTTCTCCCTTTGCTGCTGCCCTGCAGGGCCCTGCTCCATCCCAGTTATAAATAAATAAATAAATAAAGACACTTACTTTGCTCCTTGTGCCATTTTCAGTCAGCGGCTGCACAGGTGGGATCTGTGGGGAGAGATGAGGAGAGGTCTTGGGTGAGGAGGTGGGGAAGGGGCATCCCCCAGCCATTGCCTCCAGCAGGACACATCCCCCACACCCCAACAAACTGCAGAGCCCTCAGGACATGGCACTGCTGACCCTGTCCCCTTTGCAGAGCTCAGGAGCTCCAGGTTCAGCGGGGGCTGCCCAGCTTTGGGGTGGCACAAGGGAGCAGCAGGGCCAAGCCAGCCCCTTGTCCCTGGCCAAAAAGGTGGTGGAGAGGAGGTGAGAGAGAAAAAGGGAGAGTGGTGTCCCAGAAAGCAAAGTGAAAGAGAGTAGGCTTATATTAGATTTAGGAAAATATTCTCTACTGGGAGAGTGGTGAGGCACTGGAACAAATTGCTGAGAGAAGCTGTGGCTGCCCCATCCCTGGAAGTGTCAAAGGCCAGGTTGGATGGGGTTTGGAGGAACGTGGGCTAGTGGAAGGTGTCCCTGCCCATGGCAGGGGGTGGAGTTAGAAGGTCTTTAAGGTCCCTTCCAACCCAAAGCATTCCTCTAAAATAGGAAGCACAGGGGTTACTCCCAGTGGAGCAGGTTCAAGGCTGGGAAAGGCAAGCAAATGAACAAAAGGTCTTACAGAGTTTTAACTCTATGAATTTTTCCTGTCTGCAGAAATTGGCTACCATGGCTTAACAGTAGGAAAGGGCTCGTTTTGTCCTGTCACTCACGGGAAAAGGAGGAAACCACAGGGAGAGAGGTCAAGGGAAGCTTAATTGCCCTGTGGAAAGAGGGGTCTCGAGGCACAAGGTCCCTCTGTCCCCATCCCTTCATGCTGGGAGTGTGGCAGGGGCTGCCCAGACCTGCCCAGCTGCTCCCTGTGTCCTGCTCTCTCCTGCCTGGTGTCCACGATGAATCCGTAAATATCACATGGATCACCAGCCAATTCACCAGGATAATGGATGGGATGAGCTCAGCTTCTTAAAGTTAGGCAGCTCTGACATGAGCAGAGCTTAATCCCTGGCAGGATGCTAAGTCCCAGGGGCACGTGGACAGAGTTGCCCCTGTAAATAAGCACAGGGACGCTGGTGAGAGAGAAGGCATTGATATGGTGAGAGGAGATGATCTTCTTTGCCACGGGAAGACAAAGAAGTAGTCCCAAGCTCAGGATCTTTGATACCCCTGGGTGCTGTGGGATGTCAAGCTCAGGAATCCTCACCTGCGGGGTTTCTTGGGCAGCAGCAGGAGAAGGTGGGAAGGGAGCGGGAGCAGAGAGCTCAAACCTCTCCAGACCCCGGGAATTGGGGATGAGGCAATGAAAGGTGGAGGAGAGCTGAGCTCCTCCTCTGCACCTCCCAGGCCCTAGAGAAGGGATTCAAACCCCTCCTAGTTAGGCTAAGCTCTTGCACACCGCTACCCCACCCCTCCACCCGTGCCCTCTGGCTTGGCCATGCTGAAATCCTTTTCATTTTTCCCAATTCAGCCCCAAACCACCCTCCTTCCAGCCACAGACCAGCACCAATGTCCCTGCCCTGAGTGTTTTCCAAAACTCAGAACCCTGAAGCACTGGCAGGGCCCGGGCAGCAGAGTAGGCAGCACTCACCTGGCAGGTGGATGGGCAGACAGACACTCTCTTCTTCCTCTGCCGGCACGTCCCAGTGCCACCCAGTCACTACGGGCTGCTCCCAGTCCTGCAGCTTCTTATATCCCCCCTGGCTGTCCCTCCCCTGGCATCTGATCTCGCCCACTCAGCCTTGGCTGGGGATGCAGGGGGTGTGTGTCTGTGTGTGAGTGTGGGAGAGGTACTTTCGGGAAGAATCCTATTAGTTGATTAACTGGGGAGACGCTTCGCGAGTAAGAGTGGGCTAAAAATACCTCTGCTGCTGGAGCCCTGGGAAAGCAGCTTAGGGGGATTGGCAAAGGGCTTAGGAGCAAGGTGATGGTAATTGAGGTGGAAGCTCTGCTCCTGGTGAGAAGGGGTGCAGGTTCCCACAGGGGCTCTCTACAGCTGCTCCCATGGCAAGTGGAGCTGGGCCAGCCCTGGGTATGAAGGTGGATGGAGATGGCAGAGGGGAGTGAGGGACCTTCCCAGTGTTCTCCCTCCCTTACAGACTTTCCTGGCTGGATAACAGATGGATGGAGGCACAAACAGCTTCCTACATGACCAATATGCCCATGAGGTTGGTCACCTAGAGGTGACCTGCCATGGTCCGAGGCACATGGGACACCCTTGCCATGGGGTACAAGATTTTGGGGTGAAGGCCTTGGCAGGATTCCCCCTCCCTGAATCACCAGGGAAGGACCAGCCAACCCTGGGTGTTGCAACACAGACCTACCACTTGTCCACCAGCGTGACCTGCTCAGCCCTGGTCATTTCATAACACCACAGGCTGGCCTTGCCTGACCCAATTAACACATCATTAATTCAAGGTTTGCAAAGCATAGAGTGGCTCTGCCTTACAGCTGCCGGGAGAGCAGCACTCCCACAGCCAGCCTGCAGTGTGGGATCCCCTTCCCATGGGGATGGCTGCAGGATGTTGCCCCGGGCTGGCTCTTGGGATGGGCCACAGATCCCAAAGATGGCCTAGGGCAGCTGCAAACTCCTCCAGTAAGGCCCCACCCATCCTCCTCTCCTCCAGCATCCCTCAAGCCCTTCCTTGCTCACCCATATGCTTTGCTTTAGGGGTGCACTTGGTTCTGGCTCAGCCTCCAGAGCTAAGCACTGAGGTCAGGATGTTCCTGCTCACTGCTGTACCTCCACCCCAGAGCTGCCAGCAACCTCCTCCCAGCAGCCTGGATCAGCTCAACAACCTTCATCACCTGGGTACCAACTCCTCCCTAACACAGCCCACCTGTGCCCCGAGCCCTTTGGGCCACCAGCAGCCACTAGGAGCCACCAGGAGCCACCATGGCATGGCAGCCCTGCTGCCAAGGCTTTATCTGCCAGCACACGTTCCCTGGGGCCGGGACTTGTGATCTCTAATTGCACACAGGAGAGCTGCTTAAGGTGCAGATTAACAGGCACTATTTCTGCCACAGTCAGGGGGACACATGAACTGTGACCTTCACGCTACAGGGTGAAAGAGGAGGAGGAGGAGGAGGCAGCCCCACCTGGACACCCGCTGCCGAGCCATGGCCTGGGGCACCTAATCCTGAACTCTGTGTTTGTGGCTCCCTGTTACACTCCCAGGAAGGGCCCTGTGCCCAATGCTGCTCTCCTGCGGCTGTAGGGTCTGTCCAGCATGGCAAGGGTGGACAGCAGAGTTCATTGTGGATGGCTTCAGCTCACCTTAGTCCCAAATGCATGGATTCAGCCTTCCCCAAGTTGGGAGACAGATACTTCCCCTCCCCAAAACAGCGGAGAGGTGGACAGAGACCACACCCCTTCCCACACTTGCTCCGAGCTCCAAACCAAGTGCCAGGGAAGGAAGCAGTGTTATAAATAATAGAAAAATGAGAGAGGCCTTCTTCCTTTTGCATATGTAATAAATGGCCAAATGTTCCTCTCATCTGCCTCATCCCACCATCCCTGTAGGTCCATGCGGTGCATGAGGCACAGCTCAGCCACTTCCAAAGGGGCATGACACCAGGGACATGGGGCTGGTGAAGCATGCAGGGGCCCAGCTTCCCTGTCTCCCAATGGATGGTGTCCTGGAATGTCCTGCCCCACCAGAGAAGGCCCCTGTGTCCGTAGGGTCTGACCTCTGAAGGGAGCCTGGGTGCAGCCAGAGCCTCCCAGAAATCTGGCACCACTGATCCCACATTGCCTTCCCAGCTACACCTGTGCCCAGGTGCTGGCAGAGCTCCCCGGGTACCGGGGCCTCTGGCACTGTGCACGGCAGCCACCTTACATAAACACTCACAGCAGGCACTGCTGATTTCCCAAAGCCCCTCAGAGCTCCAGGGCTTCCTCCCCTGATCCGGATTAGGAGGCGTGGATGGCATTAGTCGAAGACAGGCATCTCCGCGGCCGCGGGAATTACTGACGCGCTGTTAAGTAACTGGAGGGAGCAGCGCCGGTGGGATGGGGCCTCTGGCAGGATGAGGGTGTCCAGCAGGATGGGGGGCTCCAGCCGCTGTCCCTGCACAAACCACCACCACTGTGTGCCCCAAAGGCAGGTGCTGGCGAGAGATGCACCCGCCACCACATGACCCAGAGCCGCCAGCCCTAAGTCAAGAGGCTGGCCCGACTTCTTGGTGTCCCGGCCACAGGTTCCTCTCGAGGCTGGGAATCCAGGAGGAAGCCTCACAGGGGCTTTTGGCACATCTGCACTGGTGGCTGGGGCAGGAGGTGGTGGGCGACAGTCCCTTTGCATTGGCTTGTGGCTGCAGGGATCAGTTTGGGATGCTGAGGGTGGCGGACGGCCAGGAGAGTGGCTTGGCACAGCGCTCTATCCTCATCCTTATCCTCCTCCAGCAGGAACCTGCTGCCCCCTCTCCCCCCCAGCAGTCGTGGTGCTGCCAGGCACTTGGGCAGCAGACGGTGGCTGCTGCTCATCTGTAATTAATTGGTGCTAATCAGCCTGTGCAGTTCAATCCGCCGCACGTGTGGCCGCTTCCTCCTGGCCACGAGGAACAAAACTCCGGGGCTGCACCAGGAGCTGTGGGGAGCCCCAGTGCTGTCTGCAGCCATGTCCCACTGGCAAAATCCTCTCCTTCCTGGCCCCTTCCTGGAAGTCCCAGAATCCCAATTCCCTTCTGCCTGCAGACAAGGCAGGTGGAGTGACATGAGTGTCATCGTGGGCACCTGGTGCCTGCAGCAGCTCCATCTCCACACAGTGAGCATCTCAGTCCCTGCCCACATGCTCACATACCCACCACCCCAAACACATTTCAGGGGCCTCCTGCTGTCCTAAGCCATTGGCAGTCCTTTCTCCCAAGGTCCTGCCTGAGGGATGTGGCTCTGCCCCATCCATCATCCCTGAGGAGAAAGCACAGCAGGAGCGGGCTGGAGGCACTCCAGGAGTGGCCCTGCTGCCCCTGCCATGCTCAGCCTGCAGGGCTGTGGCTTCCTATGGTAGCTGAGCTGAAGCAGGAGGAGGGGCGAGGAGGAGGAAGAGAAGGAGGAAGAGAGCAGTCACAGAGTGAGAGGCACAGGGCACCAAGTGGGTGGGCCCGGTCAGTGGGACTGGGGGCATCAGTGTGGGCATTGGCTCCATGATGCTGCCCCAGTGGGCAGCGTGATGGCCAGGGAGCTGCTGTGACCCACCGGAGGGAGCCCAGAGAGTCCAGTGCAGCATCACGGCTCTGCTGCTGCTTGGCTGCACCTGAAAAGCTCAGCTCACTGCCCACAGCACCCTACAGGAACCCCAGGAGTCCCCGCGGCATCTGAGAGGGACGGTGAGTGTGGGGGGTGGCATCAGACCCCTGTGTGCCCCCGGGGCACCAGCATGGCCTGTCTTCACCATGCATCGGGGCAGGATGGTGGCCCCAGGCTGCTCCCCCCATGGGACTGATCCTCCCACTGACCTGCCCCTGTGCTCCCTGCAGGCTGGAGCCTCTGCCATGAGGATTATTCAGACTCCCAGCCTCCACCAGCTGCTGCCCTGGTCCTGCTCCTGCCACGCTGCCTGGCCATGGGGCACCCTGTCCCTGTGAGCTTCCCCTCAGGGGCTGCCCCTCACCTGCTGGGACCTGCAGGCAGCACCGTGCTTGGGGACCGAGGGACCCCCACAGCATCCCCTTCACCGGCCCCTGTGGGCCAGCGCATGGCCAGCAGGCACTGTTGAGCTGGTTGTGGGGCCAGGACAGGGACAGGGCACAGCAGGATGGCAGCAGCCAGCTGGTACCACCGGGACATCAGCAGGGTGGAGGCCGAGGAGCTGCTGGCCAGGGCCGGACGGGACGGCTCCTTCCTCGTGCGGGACAGCGAGTCGGTCACGGGGGCATATGCCCTCTGCCTCCTGTGAGTCCCTGCTCCTGGCTTCTCTCCTGCCCCTCGCCAGCATCCCTGTCCCTCTCCCTGCTCCAGGCACTGCCAAACCCCCAGTGGGATGAGCGGGGTGCCAGCTCCCTGGCACTGAGGTTTTTGAGTGATCCCCAGGTCAGACCACTGGAGAACCTCTGTGTCCTTGGGAGTGAGCCCTGCCCAGCACTGTGGCTGCTGAAGGGAGAACCCAAAATCCAAGGCAGGCTGAGCCGTTTTGGGCAGCCCACTGGCCTGGCCACACTCATGGGAGCAGGAGAGGCTGACACACACCTCCCTCCCTCTGCAAAAGCAAATGTCCCCTCTCCCTTCACCCACCAACATGGCCACATCCGGACCACGATGCCCACTGTGAGCAACTCCAGTGCTGGGACTTTGGGATGCATCCCCAACACGAGGCCTCTTGCCATCCCTGAACCTGGAATCGGGGGTACAGCCCCTGAGAGCTGCCTGCTGGGGCTGTCTGCACCCTTCCTGCTGCCTGCACCCCTGCTGCTGCCTGCACCTTTCCTGCTCTGCACCCTTCCTGCCGATGAGCAACACATCTGTGTCGGCGGGTTTGGCAGGATGCCCCCCCTTCCTACACGGGCCTGGCCCTGTGTGTGGGACAAATTGCAAACACGTGGTGCTGAGGGACCTGGGGGGCTGCAGGACTCAAGTAAAGAGTCCAGGCTGGTGCCATGGGCAGGGATGTGCAGTGGCCTCAGGGCAAGAATGACCAGGCTGCCACAGCCATGGGGAGCAGAGCAACGTGCCCAAAGCCCTCAGTGCCACATGAAACCACGGGGCTGTGGGTGCCCCAGGGAATGCTGGTGGAGTCATGGCCATGACTGTGCTGTTTGGAGGCAGGGGGACACTGCATATCCTCCCTGCAAGGGGCACACACCCTGGGCTGAGGGTGAGGCTTTTATTTCCAGAAATGTGAGCCCGGTTCCTCCCTCTGCAGAAGGGACGGGCTGTTTGCCTCAGAGCTGGGCCCCCAACGCTGCCACATGCCTGCAGTGCCATGGGCAGTGCCATGGGGGACCCTCACCTGCTCTCTCCCAGGTTCCAGCGGCACGTCCACACCTATCGCATCCTCCCGGATGACGAGGGGCTGCTCTCAGTGCAGGTGGGTGTGTGGGGGTGCCCAGCAGTGGGTGCCCCCCAGGGTGTCCCCCCTGCCCTGGGTAGTGCCCCTGAGCTGGGCAGGGCAGGGGGTATGGGCAGGATGTAGCTGTGGAGGGCCCAGGGTGCTCCTCACTCTCCCCAGCCTCATGAGCCCCAGCCTGTGGTTTGTTTTCTGCATGAGCTGCAGGATGTAAGCACTTTGCAGCCACTCCTTCAGCTCAAAGATGCCTCCCCACAGCAAAACACTCTTCCCCTTCCTGTCACTGTCCCCTGCCCCAGCCTGGCCACACAGACCCCATTCCCATCATACCTGTCTCCAAGGTGTCTGTCCTGGCTGCTGGCTCAGCTTCACTTCCCCTCTGGTGTCACTTCAGGGTTTCTCCTGGTACCCAGCCCTCTGCAGCTGCCCTTTCTGTCCTCTAAAAAGAACATTCTGGAGGTCCATGTCTGCTGAACGAGGCAGATGTCTCCACGCTCCTAATGGGTCCTCACCCATGAGTCCCCTGGCAGAGGATGGGATGTGACACTGCTTCCCCTCCTCTGCCTCCCAGACCATCCAGGGCATCCAAGCCCAGTGTTTCCACACCCTCCCTGACCTGATCTGTGCCTACCAGCACCCCAACAACGGGCTGGTGACCCCCCTGCTCTACCCCGTGCACCGGGCACAGCGGGTGCCCGACAACGACTTGGGTGAGCTGAGGAGGGGGCGGGAGGGCTGTACCAGGTCGGGAGTGGGGAAAGGTCCCACTGAGCTGGCTGAACTCTGCCCACAGATGGGGAGGATGGCCGGGGCGGGGGGCATGCAGTGCCAGCCACAGTGGGCACGTGGCCCAGCGCTCCCGTGGCCGGCCAGACCCACATCCCGCAGCAGCTGCACCAGAGGCTGAAGGAGCAGGTCCACAGCAGGTAATGCACCCCTGCCCACCCCGGGCTGGCACTGGGGGTGGGATGGGCATGACCAGGGGGGTCGTTATGCCCACCCCTCTTGCAGCCCTGCCAGTGACTTCATGGGCTTCGTGGCTGAGTACCTGAACCACCACGTGCAGCTGGACCCACAGGCCCTGTGC
The DNA here is from genome assembly GCF_003945725.1 of Corapipo altera. Classification (NCBI taxonomy): domain Eukaryota; kingdom Metazoa; phylum Chordata; class Aves; order Passeriformes; family Pipridae; genus Corapipo; species Corapipo altera. The sequence goes on from NW_020884951.1 coordinate 1,594,422, forward strand.
CTCGGGCACCCGCAGCTGCAGCACCTCAGCACCGCCCTGGCCACAGCCTGCCAGCCACTGCACAGGTCAGTGGGTCAGGAGTGGCAGGACTGGAGCAGAGACACCCCCCGGGGTCACCCACCTTGTCCCCATCCCCCTATGGTGGCTGAGCCTTGCCATCAAGGCTCAGGAGATGCCCACACCGGCTCTGACCTGCTCCTCTCCTCCCCTGCAGTGAGATCGACTTCACTCTGGCGGGTCTGGAGACACTGGCCAGGGTGTTCGACCCCCCTGTGTCCCCTCGCAGCCCAGCCAGGGAGCAGGTGAGTCCCCCCACAGCCAGAGCTGCTTCCCCTGCCAGATCCCCCCACATCTTGGGGTGTAGCACAGACCCACCAGGAGGAATCCAACAGTCCAGTGCCACTGTGCTGCTCCAGAAATATCCATCCTTGTCCTCAGGGTCTCCTGACCAGCGATCCAGACCTTGAGCTGCTCCTCCACAAGATATCCACTGTCAACCATCTCCTCTCTTCGCTGGAGAAGAAGGTGCCTGTCCCCACACCACAGTGCCAGGCTGGGTGTAGAGGAAGGCACAGCCATGCCCCGGCCTGGGGGTTAATTCTGATCCAGCAAATCCCTCACCTAAATTAAACCCTCCAGCAGACCAAGCTGCTGGCAGTGGCACAGCCCTAGGGTGCCTGCCAGGGCAGGGTGCCCAGGGCTCCCAGTTAGCCCAGTGCCCCCAAAGCAGTGCCCATCTCTGCGGCAGGTGCTGAAGTCGCTGCAGGAGACGGTGTCAAGGCACAACCTGGCACTGCCCAGCGCAGTGGTGGGGCCCCCCCCGTCTGCCAAGCCCTTGGCTGTGCAGAGCTTCGAGGTGAGGGCAGGGGGCACAGCAGGGCCCTGGCGTCACTGCTGGGGCAGGGCAGGCCTGGGACAGACCCTGGAGCCACGTCCCCCTGTGCAGGTGAAGGCGGGCAAGTCTCAGCGCGTGGTGGACGTGGAGTCGGGCACGGTGGCCGTCACCAAGCGGGGCAGCGGGTCCCCGGAGGAGGTGATCCCACAGGACAAAAGTAAGTGGCTGCTGACCCCCTGTGGGCTGCCAACAGGACCCTTTGGGGCTGTAGGATTCCCTGGCACAGGCCTGATGCTGGGGTGATGGGCCACAGACCATGTCACACCTTGACCCCTGTCCCACGCTGCCTGCCACCCCCACGGTGGGAGGTGGGATCCACCACTGCCTCCCAACACCCGACATTCAGTCCTGCAGCTGATCAAGTACCAGAGTGTGCAGAGCAAGGTGAGGCTGGTGTGGGCCCGGGAGTCCCAGAAGAGCCTGGGCAGGGACTTCGTCTTCCCCAGTGCGAGGGTAAGTGATGCCTGCAGGTCCTGGGGCAACATGGAGCCATTGGGAAGCAGCAAATGAATGATCTCAGGGCTGAGACCACCCCTCCTACGCCTGGGGGTGACGTTCCCCCAATCCCAAGGTGCTGTGCCTCCCCTCTTCCCCTCTGAGACCCTAAAACACCCTCATCATCCCACAGAAGCGAGAGGCCTTTTGCCAGCTGCTGCAGCTGATGAAGATCCAGCACTCCAACCTGGATGAGCCTGAGCTCGTCTCAGTGTACATTGGGACATGGAACATGGGTAAGGGGCCAGGAGAAGGTCACATTGCCCTAGGAGGTTCTTCTGAGCTTGGGTGGGTTTTGGGAGGTGAGGGCTGCAGGGAGCCACCCCAGGAAGCCTCAGGTCAGAGCTGCTCCTTGGTGGGAGGAGGCTGGAGAAGACACCAACCTGGCTGCTTTTGGGTTTGCCTGTCCCATCGTGATCCACTCACCTGGTGGGTGTTGGCGAAACAGAGGAGCTGGGATACTGGGAGGGTTTTGGGCTGTAAATCCCAGCATCAGTCTGGGATGGACCTGGGTGAACCGTGGGGCTGGCACGATGCTTCCCACCCCGGCAGCTCCTGGGCATGCACAGGGTATGGGCTGCAGTGGAGCTCGAGGAGCCTGGCCCGTGTCCCCTCCCCGGTGACCCGTGTCCCTGTCCGCAGGCAGCACCCCACCCCCCCGCTCCCTGGCCTCCTGGCTGACCTCGAGGGGCCTGGGGCACACTCAGGATGAGACCACGGCCTGCATCCCCCATGACATCTACGTCATTGGCACCCAGGAGAACTCCCTGGGCGACCGCGAGTGGGTCGAGTTCCTGCGCGCCTCCCTCAAGACCCTCATGGCCATCGACTACCGAGTGGTAACGGCCTGGACACCCCAGCTTTGCCGGGAGGCACCTAATCCCAGCAGCCCAAAGCCATCCCCGGCAGGCTCAGGGGGCTGGTTACCAACAGCCATCACCCCGGGGCCTTCTCCCACCCCAAATGCAGCCCAGGGACCCTCCTGTGCCCCACGGGCTCCAGATGTGCCCTGCCCTGGAGTGAGGGATGGGCTGGCTGACCTACCTGCATCTCCATCCCCACCACACCCGGCCGTGGGGCAGCGTGGGGGGGCAGGCAGGCTCATCCCCTGCCCCTCCACAGGTGGCCCTGCAGTGCCTCTGGAGCATCAAGATCGTGGTGCTGGTGAAACCGGAGCACGAGCGGCGCATCAGCCACGTCCACACCTCCAGCGTGAAAACCGGGGTCGCCAACACGCTGGGTAGGGATGGCATGGAATGGGATGCCCAGAATGACGGGGCAGCCCAAGGGCCAGGACAGGACCTCTGGGCTCTCCCAGAGCTCAGTAGCAGCACATCCCTGCAGGAAACAAGGGAGCTGTGGGTGTCTCCTTCCTTTTCAACGGGACCTCCTTCGGCTTCGTCAACTGCCACCTGACCTCTGGCAGTGAGAAGACCCACAGGTGATGGAGGGGCTCAGAGGGATGGGGCTGCCCCAGGGCAGGTGGGTGTCTCAGGGGGCTGGAGGAGCACTGAGGAGCTGTCCCTGTCCCCACCCAGCAGGGGCAGGATGAGGATGAGGTGTCTCACACAGGGTGGCTCACATGGTGCTGCCGTTCCTCCCCCCCCAGGCGTAACCAGAACTACAGTGACATCCTGCACTCCCTGGTCCTGGGTGACAAACGTCTGGGGGGCTTTGACCTCACCCTGCGCTTCACCCACCTCTTCTGGTTTGGGGACCTCAACTACCGCCTGGACATGGGCATGGAGGTGGGACCCCACAGGGACCACACTGGGCTCAGCAGGGCGAGAGGAGCCCCTGGGGCTCACTAACCCTTCCCCCTTGACACAGGACATCCTTGCCCATGTCACCAAGAAGGAGTTTCAAGCCCTCTTGGCTGTGGACCAGCTCAACCTGGAGCGGGAGAAGAACAAGGTGTTCCTGCGATTCAGTGAGTGTGGGGACAAGGGCGCTGCTCCCCCCACTGGGACAGTGGCACCTGGGGTCCCCACAGCCCTCCCCCTGTGCCACCCCCAGCACTTGGGGGTCCCCTGTCCTGGCACAGCCCTGCACAAGGTGCCCAGAGCCTGGTGGACCTTGGTGTGCACTGTGCCAGGGGTGCCAGCTGTGTGAGCCTCAGATGTGGACCGTGACTCCCTACAGGGACAGTTGCTGTGGGGACAGGCAGGGACAATGGCCCCTGTGCCACCTCCATGTCTTTGTCCCCAGGTGAAGGTGACATCTCCTTCCCCCCCACGTACCGGTACGAGCGGGGCTCCCGGGACACCTACGTGTGGCAGAAGTTCAAGCACACGGGGGTGAGTTCCTGGAGTCTCCTTCCAAACAGGACATCTCTGGGAATGGTGACAGCAGGGTGCCAAGGGGCTGCATGGTGATCTCCTCCCCCACACCTCCACCATCCTGTTCCCTCCCCAGAGTGGGTCTGAGCAGGAGGGAACTCACTTTCTGGGGTGCTGGGAGGTCTTTCTGGCCTGTGGGAACCACACCCGAGGGGATCAGCACCACCTGCTTTCCCCACTTCTAGGTGAGGATCAACGTCCCCTCGTGGTGTGACCGCATCCTGTGGAAGTCACACCCGGAGACCCATGTGGTCTGTAACTCCTACGGTGAGTGAAAGCCCAGCAATGGGGGAGCTTGGGGTGGCCAGTGCTGCCCAGGACCCCAGGGCTTGGGGACTGTCACCCAGCTGTCCCCTGCCACCATCCAGGCTGCACCGATGACATCGTCACCAGCGACCACTCGCCCGTCTTTGCCACCTTCGAGGTGGGAGTGACATCGCAGTTTGTGCCCAAGGAAGGTAAGGGGTTGGGGTGTGCCACCCCTGTGCCCAGTTTGGGGTGGGCCCTGGCACACGCTGACCCACTGGTACCTGCCTGCAGCCCCTGGCTCCAGCCCCGAGGCGCTGGCCTGCATCGAGTGGGAGAGCCTCGAGGTGATCCTGAAAACCACCAGCCACAGCAAGTGCTACATCGAGTTCCACTCATACTGCCTGGAGGGTGAGGGGGTGCCTGGGGTGCTGGGGGTGCATCAAGGGGGTGATCTGCCCCTGCTGGAGCTGTGCCCCCACTGTCGCTCACAGAGATGCAGCGGAGTGGGGAGAACACCTTCCAGAACTGTGACATCCCTGGATTCCTCAAGTTGGGCTGGTCCGCAAAGCACTTACCTGTGGTACACAGCCCTGGAGCATCCTCCCCCCTCCTCTTCCCCATCCCTCCCTCTGAATCCGAACCCTGAGCCTCAAGGGGTGCTGGGGGCTGTCACCACCCCCAGGGCAGAGCCTCCCTGTGCCCCCCTACCCCGCAGCAGCCCCCAGAGCTCCCCTCTCTCCACATGCAGCTGAACCCCATCCTGCCAGACCTGGAGTACCTGGGGGACCAGCACCTGCTCCTCAGCATCAAGGGCGTGGAGAGCTGCGAGTCCTACGGTAGGTGCAGGATGGTGACATGAGGACACCGTGGTG
>NW_020884951.1:1599281-1625575 GCF_003945725.1 Corapipo altera
CCCCCCCCCCCCCCCCCCCAGGCGAGTGCTGCATTGCCCTGAGGTCAATGATTGGCAGCACAGCCCAGCAGTTCGAGACCTTCCTCTTCCACCGTGGTGAGGAGACGGGCTCCATACGCGGCTGGATGCGGGTCCGGGTGCCCACGGAGCGGCGCAGCACCCGCGAGAGGCTCTATGGTACGGGGGGCACACCAGCCCCTCCCAACGCTGGGCTCAGGGACACCCAGGACGTGTTTTGGGGCTGCCCGTGCCCACACTGCCCCCTGGACCCCGGCCGTGGGGTGAGCCCAGACTTGGGTGCCTTTGCAGAGTGGATCAGCTTTGAGGAGGAGGATGCTGAGCCGGTGACAGACACCCCGCTGCGCCCCAAACCACCCCAAACCAACCAGCCCCGCAGGTACTCGACCGGGCTCGGCCCCACCGCGAGCCGCGGCCGTGGGGGATGCTGAGCCCTCTCTCGCTCTGTTCCGCAGGAGCCGGCCCCGCAGCCTCCCCGAGGCCACCGGCTACACCAACCCAGCCTACTTCATCTTCGAGGGGGTCCCCAACACGTGGGTGCCGGCCCCCGGTGAAGCCCCCAACAAGCAGGCAGAGAGCCCGGCCGGGGGCCAGCAGCGCTGGAGCCCCCCTGGGCTGCCCTCAGGGGAGGAGCAGTGGGGTGGCCGACCCCGCTATGGGGCACCGAGCCCATCCTGTGGACACCCACTCAGCCCCCCCGGCGTGGGCCACCACAAGAGACCCAAATCGGCCATCCTGGCTCGGGACGCGGCGGGGCTGGGGGACTGCTCGCTGTCCGCGCTGCGTGTGGCCACCCACCTGAGCCAGGTGTCCCCCGAGGGCAGAGGGGACACCCAGGAGATCCCGCTGCGCCAGACCCCCCGTGTGCTGGAGCCGCCCCCGCGGCCCTGCCGGGAGGTGCCGAGGCCCCTCGGGAAGCGGGGAGCGCTGGGCGCGCTGGACCTCGGGGCTCAGCCCCGTCAGGCGGCCGACCCGCATCCCGCCTGGATGTAGCGCATCCGTGCCCAGCCCAGCCTGCGGCCTCGGCAGCTGCTCCCTCCTCCCGGGCTCGCCCTGCTCGGATTGCCATTCCCAGCGGACTTCCCCTACAGCAGCCGCTCCCGAGGCCAGTTCTTGCAGGATGCCCATTGCTATCCCTATCCCTAATAAAGTCGCAGGGGCTGGAGGGGTGTGTGCACACCTGATTCTGCTCAGGGGCAAGGAGGGAGGGCACCAGGCGGGGAAAACAGCTCTCGATGTCCCGGCTGCTCCAGCACATTGACTCCCAACTCCCACTGTTCCATGGGGCACCCTGCACACCCCGATCCTCGAGGATGCCCTTGCTGCCCGGGATCCCGTGGGGGTCCCACGGGCTGGCTCTGCCTTCACAGGTATTCATGGTGGTACAATTCCCCTCCGGATGTGTCCCCTCAGCCCTGCACACGCGGGCTCCCCTGTGTCCTCCCTCGGTGGCCGAGCATCCCCGGGGTGCCCCAGGACCTCGCCCCCCTGCTCCCTCCAAGCCAGCCTGCTCACGGCCGTGGCCCCCACACATCTCGGGGTGCACTCGTTGCCCCCCCGTGATCCCCGTTCATCACAAACCCGCCAGGTGAGCTCAGCACCCGCCCTTCTCCCACTGCCCTCGCAAAGGAGGTGAATCCCCCTGAGCAGCACAGAGAGCGGGGGACACGCTACCCCCAAACACAGGGACACCACGGCAGTGTCCCGACTGCTGAGACACCCAGGGTGGCCCTGGGTTTGGGGACACGATGCCCGGGCTGGCCTCAAGGTGGCACTGGCCACCTTTTGTCCCCAGGATGGCCCCGCAGGGCTGGGGGGCAGCGGGGCAGCGCTCCGGGGTACGGGCACTGCTGGGACAGCGTGGGGCAGGGGGGCTGCCGGGGTGGGCGAGGGGCCACGGTCCCCATGGGCAGGGGGATGCAATCCATGGATGAGGGGCTGTGCCCCTCGTGGCTGAGGGACTCATGGTCCTCATGAGTGAGGGGCTGTGGTCCCCATGGGTGGGGGTACACGGTCCCCATGGATGAGGGGCTGTGGCCTTTGTGGTTGAGTGACCATGGTCCCCATGAGTGAGGGGCTGTGGCCTCTCGGACAGGGGGCCGTGGTCCCCATGGGAGAGGCCCACACACCCCATGCCCAGGGGGCTGCTGCAGGAGCTGCAGGTGGCCCAAAGCCTGTGAGGACGATGGAGGGATGGGAGTGCAGTGGCGCAGAGCCCTGGGGCAGCTCCTGCTCCTGCCTCCGCCTCCGCCCGCCTCCAGCCCTGCCTTTCCTGGGCACTTTGCTCCCAGCCGTGGGAGAGCCAGAGCGGGCACAGCACGGCAGGGCACGGCAAAGGGCAGCCTGCAGCCCCTCGGCATGGCCTCCTGCCCCGTGGGGAACGGGTGCTCCCCGGGGGGGCCCCACTCGTGAGAGCTGCCCAGGTCACAGGTGAGTGGGGCAGCCCCTGTTTGGGGACAGCAGTAGCTGGGGGGACCCTGCTATGGCCACACAATCCCAGCTGGGCTCTGGGGCTGAGGGGCAGGGGTGGGATCCCCAGGGCTGGATGGGTGGGGGGTGGGAGTCAGCCAGTTCTCCCCATCCCCAAATCCCTCCATACATCCTCCTCCCTAACATGCCATCACTCTCTATCACCAAGGGCCTTCATCCTTCCCAGCATGGCCACATCCTCTCCTTCATCCTCCTCTCCATCCCCCAAATCACTGTCTCCTTGCAGGGGAAGCTGTCCTAGGGCTGTTATGGCTCAGCCAGACACCAGGTTCTGGGGGATGGGGACAGCCCACCCAAGGGAGGAAGGAACCCCTCACCCCCACCCTGCTGAGCAGGGGTCACCTCGGGATGTGATGGGCAGGGAGGGAAGGGCCCGACCTCGCTGGTGTCCCCAGGGAGGTGTCCCCAGCGCCCAGCAGTGCCGGCAGAGCGTGCTTTGGCTGCTCTTCCAGGCAAAGGGAAGGATTGGGATTAGGTCATGTCCCCTTGTGCCGAGGCTTTGGCTGCACTAACCACGTGGCGATTAGGGACAAGGGTCCTTCTGCAGGATGTTTTGCACAATTTCCCCTTGTTTTGCAATTTCCAAGAGCTTAGGCGAGAAGAAAAGCCCTGTTTTTCCCATGCTCCAGCAGCAGCTGGTCCCAGGCTCACCCAGCCCTTGGTGGCTGCTCTGAAATCCGCTCTTGCCTGCCCTCTCTGAGCTCCTGCTGCTGCTCCAGATCCCCAACACCAGATCCCCATCCTGTCCCAATGACTTTGGCTCCAGGGCCAACCCTGCCTCTGGTGCTGCCCCGCTCATTCATTGGTGCTTTTCCAATGTCCCCACAACCCCCCAGGTCTGGAAGCCTCATCCAGCTGCTGGGGGCACCCTGGCCTGGGGACAGCTGTGGATCCCACCAGGTTCTTTGCCACAGGAACAGGAGCTCTGCCCTGCCTCCCAGCTCCATGGCTGAGCCCGGCTGCAGCTCCTGTTTCTGTGGCAAAGGGCCAAGGGCAGCACGTCCCCCCCAGCAAGTGGCCCTGTGGCCAGCCCCTGCCCCTTCCCACTGCTTCCTGGGGTACATGGGGGGCCAGTCCACAGGCACCATCCCAGAGGATGTGCTTGCTACGGGCAAGGGGTCCAGGGGGTTCCCCAGGATTGCAGCCCTCATGCATCCACAAAATGGGCAGGGCAGGAGGGAGCATCACCTCCCCAGCTCTGTAGCCTTTCCCTGCAGCATCTTCCATCTTCCCAGCTCTGTGTCCTTCCATCTTCCCCAGATCCACCTCCCCTTCCTGCAGCATCTTCCCTCTCCCCAGCTCCACGTTCTTTCCCTGCAGTGCCTTCCATCTCCTGCTCCAACAGGCAGCCCCATCTCTTGGCTCACACCTCGATCCCTCCTAAAAAGCTCATGCTGGAGAAGCCTTGTCCAGGGAGAGCCTTTCTGGGAGTGTCAGTGAGGAGTAGAATCAGGGCTGGTGGTGACATGTCCTCGGGCTGGACTGATGTAAATCAGTAATTTAAAGCACTGATTTTTGTTGTGAATAAGATAAGGACGCAGGAAACCTCTTCAGATATAACTTGCCAAATGTCATCTTCTACTGCATTTCTAATTTTTGGTGGTTATCCTCGAAGGAATGTCCTTGGGATTGGTTAAATCCTGCTGCTGATAGTCCTCAGGCTGTATCAGCTGCACAGGGTCCCTGTGCTCTCCTCTGAGCAGCCCAGCACCACACAGCTGCTCAGGATTTCTCCTTGTGTATTTCCCACACCAGATTATTAGCTTCTATTTACTGTCTTCTTCATATCTTGGTTGTTTGGTGACCTGTGTCATGGACACTGACTTGGGGCACTGAACCCTGCAGCACCTCCCCTCTGGTTGAGCTCAAGGCTTTGTGCTCACTTGCACTCAGAGGTTGGAAAAGGAAAACAAATCTCCTGGTCCCTCATGTCCTCAGCAGTGTCACAGCGTGGGGACACACTGGGCTGGGACCAGCACAGCACCCCGTGGGACCCCACTGGCACTGCACTCAGGTGCTCAGCATTTCCTACCTGCTGTTCCTACTCCTGGTTCTGAGAAAAAAACCAAGATCTTCCCACTGTTAATGTTTGATCAGGACCTGCCTGTTGCTCTCTGAACTCATCCCTGTAATAAAGGCAGGATCTTCCCGCAGCGCCGCCGGGGGATGGGAACCACGGGGAGTTTGAACTCGGCCCAGCCAGAGGCTCAACCCGCAACTCAAACAGAGCCCGTGGAGAGAGGCCAGAGGGGCCATGGCCACCCCCTGCCTGTCTGCCTGCTGAGTCATTTACGGGCATCTCTGCAAACCTGAGCTCTCTCCAGGCGAGGCGTGGTAGGGACAGGATGGAGCATGGCCTGGCCCATCCCACAGATACACCCTACCAGACATTCCTGCACATCCTCACGGCAAAGGCCAACAGGAGGGGGATGACGAGGGAGCCAAGGGATGAAGGAGCCTGAGAGGACAGATCCTTCCACCTTGTACTACCAACACCAACACCTGGTTAATGTCCATCGTCACCCTGAGTCCTCCCCTGTCCTGGTACGTGGCCCCTCCTGGGTGAGCTCTGGCCAACAGAGGCTGGAGATGCACCAGCATTCCCTCCATCAGATGCAGTTTTGGCTACACCCTTGTCCTCACCAGCAGCACAAGCAGATGCTCCTGCTCCCAGGTTACTCATCCAAGCATCCATCCTTGCTGGAGGAATCATTTCACCAGGGATGGTGGTGGGTGCAGGGGGTCAGAGTGCCAGCAGCCTCCCTTGGTCCTTTGCTGGACACCACGGAGAAGAGGGCTCTGAACTTCAGACATCCAACAGGCAAACCTGACCCTTTGACAGCTTGTACTCACAGTAATTTCCCAGGAGGACGCAGATCCAGCCTTTGATCCTAACACAGTGCAGGAGGAAATGTCCTGCCTTGTTAACTTGCACTGCCCTGAGCTGGGACTTGGCCCCGGTGCAGCTCCTCTCCACAGGGCTTAGCTCATCCCTCTCCTAAGGAGAATACCCGGCAGCCGAGGCCCCTCACCATCGGAGACACTGTCTCCCAAAGGCTCCTTTACCACCCTTCCCCCCAGGATTCCTCTGGGCCACAACATTCCCCCAGACAAAGCTTTCTTCTCCTCCCGCCTTTCTTCTGTCAAGGAGCCCTCTGGGAGCAGCAGCATTGTCAGGATGGTGCCAATTAGGCTGAGGCAGCTTCCAAGAGGCTGCGCTGGCCCAGCCGGGGGCTGCTGTTGCTCATCAAGTTCTCATTGTTTGCCGCGTCGTGGGGCTGCTGCCCGGCGGGGCCGGCCTGGCCCTCTGTCCCCGGCACGCTCCCGTCCCTGCGCCGCTCAGAGGGCTCATTGATGGGTGTCATTGCGGGGGCTGAGGAGGGAGGGCTTGCCCAGGCCCCCCCCCGGCCCCCGCGAGGCCCGAGCGCGTGAGCTGAGAAAAACCAGAGAACCATCAAAGTGGCCGAAGCTCCTGGAGGGGGGCAAAATCTGGCATCTTTGGCTCCTTTCCACGCTTTGTGTCTGACAATGGTCGGGATTGACGACTAATGTGCTTTTATTAACTGCTCCCCCAGATCTGGCTCGGAGAACATGGCCACTTCAGGGAGGACATTCCCAGTTGCCCTGTGGACATCGACACCGACTCCCTGGCCAGGAGGGAACACCACTGAGGAGGCCGAGGCCACATGTGTCTTCGACGAGGAGTTCAAGTTCATCCTGCTGCCCATCTCCTACAGTATCGTCTTCGTGGTGGGGCTGCCCCTCAACTCCTGGGCCCTGTGGATGTTCATCTCCAGGATGAGGCCCTGGAATGCCACCACCACCTACATGGTGAACCTAGCTGTGTCTGACATGCTCTACGTCCTCTCCCTCCCCACCCTGGTCTATTATTATGCCGACCGAAACAACTGGCCCTTCGGGAAATGGCTCTGCAAGATCGTGCGGTTCCTGTTCTACGCCAACCTCTACAGCACCATCCTCTTCCTTACCTGCATCAGTGTCCACCGCTACATGGGCATCTGCCACCCCATCCGCTCCCTCAAGTGGGTGAAGACCAAGCAGGCCCGCATCATCTGCGTGGGTGCCTGGCTCGTCGTCACCATCTGCCTCATCCCCAACCTCATCTTTGTCACCACCAGCTCCAAGGGCAACACCACCTTGTGCCACGACACCACCAAGCCCGAGGAGTTCGACCATTACGTGCACTACAGCTCCTCTGTCATGGCCCTGCTCTTCGGGCTCCCCTTCCTGGTCATTGTCCTGTGCTACTGCCTCATGGCCAAGCAGCTCGGCAAGTCCAGCCTCTCCAGCCCCAGCCCGCAGATGCCATCCTACAAGAAACGCTCCATCAAGATGATCATCATCGTGCTCACCGTCTTTGCCATCTGCTTCGTGCCCTTCCACATCACCCGCACCCTCTACTACACCTCCCGCTACTTCCAAGCCGACTGCCGGACCCTCAACATCATCAACTTCACCTACAAGATCACACGGCCCCTGGCCAGCATCAACAGCTGCCTCGACCCCATCCTGTACTTCCTGGCTGGGGATAAGTACCGGGGGCTGCGCCGGGGGGCCGCCCACCGGCTCCGGCCCGTGCCCACCTGCAACCTGGCCCTGGTGTCGCCCTACACGGACACCCTCACGGACAGCGGCCACGTGGCCAGTGTCACCCGAGGGACAGGGACAGCACGGAGCGGGGGCGGGTGCTGAGGGGCCCGAGGGGGTTCCATGACCTCATCCCTGGTCTCCAGGAGCTGCAGCCCCTCCAGGTTTCATGTGGGCACCCCCAGGTCCCCAGACCTACCCTGCCCCTGCCCAGCCCCTGCAGGGGCAGAGGCCACAGGGCTGAGGGCTGGAGGCCACAGGGCCAGTCCCAGCCCTGCCCTGGGAGGAGGGTGCTGCTGCTCACCGGGGCAGGAGAGCACGCGTGGGAATGGGAAGGACACTGAGGAGGCTGTTTGGGAGAAGCAGGCTGGTGTCCCATCCCAGGGCACTCCTGGGGACACAAGGGGGGTGATAGGTCACTAAAGAGAAGGGACACTGGTCCCTCCCTGGGCAGGCACAGCCCTTCCAGACGGCTCTGTGGTGATGTGTGGGCAACAGACTGAACGAGGGGACAGAGCCCACACTGGGGTCCCCCCTGCCCGGTTGTCAGAGATGTCTCTGTCACACCACTGGCCTTGGCAGAGGAGGAGAGATGTGACATGGGGTACTTGCAGCACTTGCTGCCCGTCACCCCCCAGTAAAGCCCCTTCCCCTTTGCTCCAGCCCTTTGTTTCTCCCTGTAGCAGAAGGAAGAGGAACGACACCCACCCTCACCCCAGAGAAAAGCCACCCTCCACCGTGACACCGGTGCCGGGGCAGGTCCGGAGCGGTGAGCTGGTGACACCCCTGGTGACGGGAATGTGCCTTTATGGGTGTTTGCTCCTCAAATGTTTACCCAGCCCTTTTGTTTGACCAAGTGCCTGCACAGCGGAGCAGACCAAGATCGGTATCAGTGCTGTTGACTCTCCCATGCCAGCCTGGCAGGGATGGGACAGGGATAGGGCTGTCCCCATGGCCCCCCACAACTCCTGTCAGCACATGCCTTGGGAAGGGACATCCCAAGAGCGCCATCAAGGTGTCACCTCTGCCATGGCACTGGTCACACAAGCCACACCCCACCAGGAGCTGCCCAGGGGAAGGAAAGGGCCCCAAGGATAGCACATCCCAGTCCTGTGTCCCCACCCCACCAGTAGTGGTGCCCAGAGAGCCCCTCACTCACCACTGAGCTGAGAGCAGAGTAAGGAGATCCCCCCCTGAGCCCAGTTAACCCAGTAAGAGCAACTGCTGCCCCTCTCCTCCCATTATATCCAACGTGGCTCAGGTGCACCCTGGAGCAGCTTGGTTGCACCTGAGCAGTGCAAGGGGCCCTGCCAAGTACAGCCCCAGCTGGAGATGGACCTCCCAGGGAGGGGACACAGTGAGTGGCAGGTCCACAGGTCTGTCCCAGTCCTGCCCATCCTGACCCCCAGAACACACACAGACAGGGGCAGCGAGTTGGAAACCTGTATTGGGGACAGAGGCATCTGAAAAGGCTCATCTGAGACCACATGGTCCTGGCTGAGGCCACTTCCACAGGTCCCCAAGTCCAGGAGTGTTCCCCCCTGACCTCAGGGTGGGATGTCCCCCAAGGCTGGTCCCACGTGCCATCATGATGCCACCCCAAAGACCCCATTTGATTTTTCCTCCCATGGCACCCCCTCCCTCAGCTCATGGTGACCTGGTTATCTGGGGGGATTGTGCCCATCACTGGCCCTCATCCTCACCCCAGCCCCTGCCAGGAGACAGCTGTGTCACCTGCAGCCCCTCCAAACCCCTTCCAAGGGGGACCCTTTCCCAATCTCCCCCTGGTTTCCTCCTCTCCTCTCATCTCCCACTCAGGTTTTTGGGCCAGAGGAGCGGAGGGCTGGGGTGGGGACTGTGCCCTGTGTGTCCCCCATGCTGGGCCAGCTGAAATCCCCCCCCAGGAGCCCTGGTGAGCTGGGACGGGGCTGCCGGCGCCGGGGGCACTCAGAGGATGTGCAGCTCATCCGTCTCCGACAGCCCATACTTGGTCTTGTTGTCGTTGAAGAGTTTGAGCAGGGCCTGGATGTACATCTCGTGGTACGTGTCCACCAGCTCCCGGCTCGGGTTCTGCACCTTGGGCACTGCCACCGGCTCCCCCACTGCCGGCAGGGGACAGGACGGGGTCAGACCCGTGGCCTGGGGACGCGCTCGGCTCATGGGGACACAGCCCGAGCGGTGCCTTCCAGCGGGGTGTCCCTGCTCTGCCCCACCCTCTGGGATCCCCCCAGCCCAGCTGCTCACCCACGGTGGTGATGGGTCTGGCGTAGGGCAGGATGCCCCGGGAGCGGCTGGAGGTGAGGCCACGGCCATAGAAGACGCAGGGAGCGAAGCCAATCATCTTCTGGAAGCGCTGCTGGATGCTTCTCATCCAGCTGCCCTCCTCAAAGACCACCTGGCGGAACAGGTCATTCTCCCCAAAGGAGAAGGAGGGGACGAGGAAGGCCCTGTGGAGGGGACACGGTGGGCAGTGACAGGGTGCCAGGATCCCCAGGCCCCTGCAGGGGTGGCCATGCCCGTGACCCACCCGTGACCCACCCGTGACCCACCCGTGCTGCAAGGCCATGCGCACGAAGCCCTTGCGGTTGCGGAGGATGAGCGTGGTGACGCCGGGCCGGCAGGACAGCGACTCGGCCGCGCCGCCGATGACGATGGCCACCGCGTTGCCGGTGCCGTTCTGGGACAGCAGGTACCCGATGGCACGGCGGGTCACCGGGAACAGCCCTGCAGTGGGAACGGGCACCCGAGCTGTGGGACTCCCGCCTGGGCAGTGCCCGGGGACACCACGAGGGATCACACCGGGTGGGACCAGGGCAGGGACAGCGCAAGGGCACCCCCTGCTGCGGGCAGGGTGCAGGTAGGGTGCAGGTAAGGCGTGGGCAGGGTGCAGGCAGGGTGCAGGCAGGGTGCAGGCAGGGTGCAGGTAAGGTGTGGGCAGGGTGCAGGTAAGGTGTGAGCAGGGGGTAGGAAGGGTGTAGGTGAGGTGTAGGTGAGGTGTAGTTAAGGTGTAGCAAGGGTGGAGGTGGGGTGGGTGTATGTTAGGTGTAGGCAGGGTGTGGGCAGAGCACAGGCAAGATGCAGGCAGGGTGTAGGAAGGGTGTAGATAGGGTGCAGACAGTGCAGGCAGACTGTAGGCAGGGTGCATGTTGGGTGCAGGCAGAGTGCAGGCAGGGTGCAGGCAGGGTGTATGTTGGGTGCAGGCAGAGTGCAGGCAGGGTGAAGGTGGAGCTCAGGCAGAGCTCCGTCCCTGCCCTGCCTGCTCCTGGGAGCACCATCACTCCTGTGTTTCCCTCAGAGGGAGCGGGGACTCCCTGCCCATGGGCACTGCCAGCAGAGCTGGGCAGGGGCTGCTCACCCCCACTCATCAGGTACTCCCGGAAAAGGGGCAGGCGGAAGTTGCCAGCCAGGGTGGTGAGGAAGGAGTGGATTCCCGGGAACATCTCCTCGAAGCCCGTGGAGCCCGTGATGAAGTTGCAGAAGGCGCCGACACAGAGGATGCCGTGGGGGTGGGAGCCAATGATGTAGTTGTGGTTGGGTGACAGATCATGTGTCTTCACCAGCTGTGGGGACAAAAAGGGTCACAGGGACATGGCACCTCCTTTTGGGTGGTCCCACCACCGGCACCTGCAGGAATATCCTGTCCTGGCACTGTACCTTGACTGGGAAATAATCCCGAAAGTGGTTCCACACAGTCCATCGCCGCAGGCACGGCAGCCTCCTGCCACCTGCAATCCAGGGAGGGACGACAGGAGATGACACCCACCCCCGTGGGCAGCGGGATCCGTGGGAAACACTCCCCACAGACCCGCCGTATCCCTGTTCCCACCACGGTGCTGATGGTGTGGGAGTGGAGGGAAGGAGCAGGTGTGATGTGGATCTCCCCGTTTGCTGTGAGGGACCTGGAGAAGGGGGGACCCCACACCCCATCCTGCTGCAAAGTCGGAGGAAGGACGATGTTCCCATCCCCACCTCTCTCCGGTGTGTCCCAGTCGAAGATGATCCAGGCCAGGTAGAGCACCGGGATGAGCCAGAAGCTGGTGAACAGTAGGTAGATGAGCACCACGAGGCTGACGGTTCCTGCGGGGGCCAGGCAGGGGGTGAGCGGGTGTGTGCCCACCCCCAGGGCCCCCGCAGCCCCCTACTCACCCAGCAGCAGGAAGCTGAGCACCCACTGCAGGACGGCGAGGAGCTGGAGCGCGGAGCGAACGTCCCGCTGGGAGGGCCAGGGCACGGCCAGCAGCGTGCGCAGGGCGGCCTGGACACTGGCACGGCTCCCTGTGGAGGGGGGACACGGCCCCAGCCCAAAACAGCACGGCTTGAACACAGCCTGGGCCACTGGGCTGGCGGGAGGCACCCAGGGGTGCCAGGGCTGGGGTACAGGGCGAGGCAGGAGGTAGGATGGGAAGAACGAGCAGTTGGGTGAGGAGGGAGGGGATGTGGTGGGGTGGAATGGGGGATGCCATCCCCAGAGAGCTCTGGACCATGCCAGGACGTGACCCTGGGCAACTTAGGGTGCTCTGGGCACAGAGCAGGGGGAAGATTCCAGGGTGAGCCCCCCAACCCCAAACATTCCATGCACCAGCAGAGCCGAGCGCAGTGGCACATCCTGCTCCATGCCAGCTTCCCAAGGGCTGGGACCTCTCCCATGCCCTTCTTGGAGCTCTCAGGCTCACAGAGGATTTGGGGATTTCTCAGCTGGCACAGCAGGGAGGTACCACCCCCCAGCAGGTGCCAAGGACAGCGGCTGGGGCCGAGCTGGGGTGGACAAGGGTGGCCATTCCCCAGCTGTCCCCACAGCCCAGGACACGCTGGAGCTGCTGCTGCTCCGCTCCCCCATGGCCCCTTCCCTCTGGATGACCTTGGTGAACCATTAACCATCCTGGGCTGGGTGCCAGGATCCAAACTCCACACACGGCCCCATCCCTCCTCCCGAAATGGGCCCGAGGCGTCGGCTCTGCCAGCACCGCTCCCGGACAAAGGTCCACCATGGCCGAGACCACCCGGCACAGCCACCACAGAGAGATACCCCTGAGTGTCACCAGAGCCAGGTTTTCTTGGGAAAACAACCCAAAATCTGCATGTTGGCCAGAGGGATGCTCGGGGTGAGACAGGAGCAGCCCTGGTCCCGTGGCTCCCCAGACCAGAGACCCCCAGGTTAGAGGAGAACCACCAAACCTTGGTTCAGGAAGCTGGTAGAGGTTCAACTCTTCCTGGCTCAACTCAAACCAGGAATGGGACAACTGAAATAAATGAAACACTGGAGCCATCTCCAGCATTGAGGAAGTGTTGTCCATTTCTCCCACGCAGCATGACAGGCTCTGAGAGATCCCTTCCACCCATCCCACATCCCAAAAAGTCCACACAGCCCTGCCATTCTCAGCTTTCCAAAGCCCTTTTTTTAGCCCAGGGAAGACTCAGAGCTCTTCCAGCAAACTTGTGCCCACCAAACAGTCGTTTTCAGTTCCTTTTCCTAGCTCCCATCCCAAGAACTCCACGAACATCTGGACCACAGACACAGAGAACCCTCGTGGTTCTGCTGCTGGCCCCATCCACAGCAACAGGAGCCTCTGCAAATCCCAACATTTGGAATTTGCAGTGCTCTGGAGATTCTTGTGGGAGTAACATTCCCAAATGCATTGTCAGAAATTCCATTCCTGTTGAGCAACTCTATATTTTCCTCTGGAGTTATCCCCAAATCTCTCCCAACACCTCCCTTTCCCCTCTGCACTCCAAAGCAAGTAGACAACAGTAACAACGAGCTCTGGCGTTGGTGGAGCATCAGACCCCATCCCAGCCCCCTTTGGGAATATCTCACCACTAAGATTTTGGGAGCAGGCCGCGATGATGGTTTTCATGGTGGCGGGAGCTCCGCACCAGGCTCGGCAGGTTGAAAGGTGAGTTTGGCAATCACAGAGGCTGTGTGTCCAGAGGCTTTAACCACCTGACCCAAGGTCCACCAGCCACTGCCCAGGGGAGGGACCTGCTCCAGCCCTGGATTTGGAGCACGGACAGGAGCTGGGGGTCCTTGGGAAGGTGAGGGGGGCACACTGAGGGTGAGGAGCTGCTCCGTGCCGGGCGGTCGGGGCTCCTTGGAAAGGCCCCGGTGCCGGTGGGGGCTCTGTGGGGGTTGCATCCCCCTGGGGATGGTACCGTCCACAGTTTGGGTATGTCACAAACACTGTCATGCTCAAACAGTGTGATCCCCTCAGAGCCACCCAAAAACGTCATCCCCAAGCTCCCGCTCTGCACAACGGGAATGCAGCCACTGGAACCAGCACCATTCCCTCCTCTTCCACCCCTGCCTGGAGCACTGCCTGGAGAGGATTTGGGGGGAAAATGAGAAAATAAGGAAATAAGAGCAGCACAAAATCAGCACTGAGGTGGAGCTTCGGGCCAACAGCCAAAGGAACAGTGAGAACCCACAGGGACTGTTACTAAAGCTGCTCCTCAGGATCCACCTCTCCAGAGGTGCTCACTAGGAACTGCTTGCTAAAATCAAGTGTAGGAAATGGAAAATCCATGTACAGGATTGCCTGTGGTGGTAGAGTGAGGAACATGTTTCCTGGGAGATTTGGAACCCACAAACCCCACAACCTGCTCCTGTGAACTGTAGGGACTCTGTACCTGGGAAGGTGTGACCACACTCACTGCAGACCGCGGCTTCCTGGGCGTGGATCAGTTCCAAGGAGCAGGGATTGCTGCATGGAAAACATTTCAGCTCTCCTGCAGCCCAACTGGCCCCCCAGCTGTGTCCAAATCAGGCTGATAGGAAGGAAAAACCCCAAATTGTGTGAGAATCCCACTGTCCCAGGGTAAGGAAACACTGTGCAGGTAACAGTGCCCGCTCCAGGTGACACACCCAGTGCCAGCCAAGCTGGCTTTGCTTTTTCATCCCAATATTTTTAACAGGTTTAGAACACGTGCCAGCCCACAGAGCTTCCAGCTGTGATTCCTCACCCCTCTGACCAGTAACACAACCCGTGTGCCAGGTCAGTGCCAGATACAGCAAGCCAGGATTGGTGCCAGCAGCCATTTAAACCATCTCCAGAGGGATCCAGAAAAGGTTTTCCCCCCATCAGGGTTGTTCTGTCAGATTTCAAAGCATACTGACTACTTTGCCTTGGAATATGGCACCATTTGTCCCAGTTTTCATCCCTGTGGGCTCCACGAGAGGGTCCAGGGTTGGCCCTCACTAGCTCTGTAAGAGCCCAGGATGAAGAGCAAGGGAATTTTACAGCAGGAATTAGGCAGCACAAAGAGAGTTTATTTTGCTTAAAATAGAGAGAAAAAAAATAATAAATACAACCACCCACAATACAAAGAGCAGTTTCCAAATCCATGGACTCCCCCTCCGAGGGCTGCCTCCGCCTGGGAGCGCAGAGGGAGCCTGACCCTCACAGAGCTCTGGGCACCTCCCAGCACGACCAGTGCACCCAGTCTGACATGGAATGCAAACCAAAGCAAGGGGTCACGTGTCCTCCTCTGATCCGGCTCCTGGAGGATTCCCAGATGCTCCACATATGTACACTGTATTCCCTCCTCTCTCTCTCTCTCCCTGTCCAAGTTCTTCTCCCAGGATCCAGGCCCTGCTCAGCCCATGTTCTGCCGGTTGCCGTAGCCTCGGGGGTGTGTGTCTTTCCAGTCGTCCCAGTTCCGAGCTTTTTGAAGAGCTTCCTCATCCTCCTCCTCCTTTTTCTCCTGCTGCTGCTTCTGCAGTTCTTCATCACTTACACCTGCTGGAGGTGAGGGACAGGGAGGAGATCCCAGGTCAGGCTCTCCAAGGAGAAGCCCAGCCCAGAGCTGGTCTAGGCAGACAGCAGGGACTAGAATCATGGAATGGTTTGGGTTGGAAGGGACCTTAAAGCCCATCCAGTCTCATCCCCCACTAGACCAGGTTGCTCCAAGCTCCATCCAAAAGGCCAAGCACAGTCTGACAATCCAGTTGTTTTCCTAATAAAGCTTGGACTCTTCCTCAGTCAGGGGGTGTTCCACACCTTGCACACAACCCTGTCCACTCAGCCCCCCAGGAGCCTTCCCAAATCCCCCATTCCCATGTTTGCCTCCATACCTGGTGCCCTCTGAGGGACGCTCTGCCCGGACACAATTCCCTGCCTCCGGCGCTGCTCGTACCAGTCGTCCACAGTCATGGTGGGCAGGCCGGGATAACCAGCTCCAAACACTCTGCAGGACACACACAGCCAGGAAAAGGGAGTTAGATCCCTCACAGTGAGAGAAACACAGACAACAGGCACAGCACTATTCCATAATCCAATCTGCACTAAGGATTTGAGGCATGTTATCAAGGAGGGCTTGAGGGAGGCTTTGGGGAGATCTAATTGTGGCCTTCCAGTGCCTGAAGGAGCTCCAAGAGAGATGGAGAGGGACTCTGGACAAGGCATGGAGGGACAGGATAAGGGGGAACGGCTTCCCACTGCCAGAGAACTTCTCCCCTGTGAGGGTGGGGAGGCCCTGTCACAGGTTGCCCAGAGAAGCTGCACCATCCCTGGAAGTGTCCAAGTCCAGGCTGGATGGGGCTTAGAGTAACTTGGGATAATGGAAAGAGTCCCCAGGATGCCCCTGAGAACTGAACTAGACATCGAAGGCTCAGGGAAAATCATATCACAAGCATGACCCCATTTTGTGCTTTAGCTGCTGAAATTCCTTGCGAGGATCTCAGGGTGCCACAAACAGAGGTGCAGACACAGAGGTTACAACTGGATTTCTGCACTTGGAAGAGTACTTCAGGCCTGATGTGAGAGCACTGCCTCAAAGTGTGGTGGAATAACCCCAACCCCACGTACCTGGCCTGGGCAGCATCGCGGGTCAGGATGAAAGGTCTCACTGGGGCTCTGACGGGCCGGGAGGGGCCGTGGGGAGCTGCTGGAGCCTAGACATGCAAACAACAGTCACAAGGCAATTGTGGAAATGAGAATCCCACCCTCTGCTTCCCACTCCAGGGTTATTAAAAGTCTTGTAGAAGAGAAACACCTCAGCTCTCAGAGCAGTGCCCTGAGATGGACAATCCAGGCCTGAATCCGGTTTAAATCAGGAATTCCATCTGTGCCCCTCTACAAATCACTCCCTGTGCCTCTGTGACACCTGCTTGGATCAAAGCAGAGCTGACAGGGCTAAACCAGCTCAGAGCAGGAATTGCTTATTGCTCCGGGGACGCAACACACAGCATCCTGAGCTTGGCATTCCCGACGGGACACTACGGAGGAGCCGAGTCCTGCAGTGCCAAAAATGACCCGCCCCTGCCAACAGGCTGGGCAGGGCTGTGCCAGCTCATCGGGGGCTGTTATTTCCAGCAGACATTCCAGGTGACATAAAGCCTGGAATCAATGCTCTGCACAGGGACTGCAGGCCTGTGGAAGCTTCTGTCATTCCAACAGGTCGATATTCCCATCTGTAACACCCGGACACGCTGCAGACCACGAGTGGGGGTGTGAAAGACATCACAAGGGTCTTATTTTAATGTATAAATTTAAATGCTCTTCAGGGTTAGAGGCCTACAGAACCCAGCAAAAGCCTTTGCACAGATGAGTTCTGACATTCCAAGCTCCAGCATTTCACAGGCTGGAATGTGTGGCAGGAGAGGGCAGGAACCAACCCAAAAAGCAGAATTAAACCAAACCCCACCAGCTTGTGCTGGGACTGAACTCAATTTCAACTGAGAATTCACAGAATAAAACTCCACCTCTGCCACTGAGCCCTCAGGGATTCATCCCCCCCACCCATGTCCATCCCAGCAGCGATGATCCCGTACCTGTCTGGCCACATCCCTGTTCTTCAGGATCACCATCTCCTGGTCGATGCTCTCCAGCTCCTCCAGGCTGGTGCTGATCCATTTCTGGATCTGCAGGATGTAAAACTCCCGGATCTGATCCTCATCTGCTGTCCCGCTCTCCACGAAGCTCCTCATGGAGGCCAACTTGTTCTCCAGCTCCTTCTTCTGCTTGTACCTGTCCCAAAGGGAACAAAGTGGGATCATGGAATCATTTTTCTCTATCTCAGCCCAGCCACAGTGTCTTTTACTGCCTTTTGTAAGAGGTTCAACGCCATTTCATGTATTTAGAAAAGAAAATCTTATAAAAAATACAATTTTTGTGGTGGTCATGGTGGTTGCTGTTGGAATTCCAGCCCCTCCTGTCTGTTAAAAGCAGCTGTAAAATCACATCAAATTTAGAGGTGCCTCAATTATTTTATTCTTTCCCTAAACAATTAATAATTCTTGAATACTGAAGCCTTCCAGGTAAAATTAGGCAGGCCTGGAAACATTAATCCCCCGGAGAAAGCAGGACTTGAACTCATCAGCTCCTTCCCTGAGAAAATCCAGTGGAATGGCTATTTTGAACTGCTTCCATGTGACACAAATATATCACGAAGTTGCTTAAAAAGCAGAATAAATCATTTTTCCAGTTTCTGTCTCAGGTGGTTTTGTGTGTGCAGGGGCTTTTTAAATATAGTTTTGGCTTTCTGGATTTCTTGACCTGTTTCAGAATTAGTTATTCAAGGGAATAACTGCCTATATAACAAACTTCCAGGTTAAATTGTTTTACCTTTTCATAAATTAGTTATTAAAGGGAGAACTACCCATATAATACACTTCCAAACTAAATCCTCATGTTCCACTTCCCTCCGTTATTGAGTCACCTGAAGAACGAACAGTAAGAGCCAAGGATTAGAAACCTTTGGGAGGTGAGAGGACAAGGAGCACAAAAGAGTCATTCTAAAAAAGAAACCCCTCCCAGTTAGAATATAAATCATATTTTTGTATCTGTGCAATTTAAGCAGGTCCAGTCCAGTCTGGATCTTTCAGTGCTGCCCATGGGCAAAATCCCACCTGAAGCAAGACAAAGGCACCTCTTTTTCAAGCCACAATAAACCCACTGGTAGGAAAATTCCAAGGTGGGTGGCTTTGTGCTGTTAGAACTGACTATGAGATTATTACAGAGCTAATTAAAAGGTTTTGAGTAGTTTTTCATCAAAAGCCCAGAAAGACACAAATGCTCCCCTCCCCAGCCTGTGCACAACCCAGACCATTTAAAAATGTGCCGCATCTCTTAAAATGAACATTTTGTGATCCAATTATTCCAATGCCCTTGGAAGCATGACTGGCCTTCTCTGCCCAAAGCTCTCCCTTCTCCCAAAGCCCTCTCCCAGTGCCCTGAGCCCACCTCTCGATCTTGGCGTTCCTGCTCATGGCCATGGCCACCAGGCTGGGCTGGGCACCCGGGGGGTTCCCCGAGTCCGGGGGGCTCCCGGCTCCCTCATCCCTGGGAGTGGTGGGAGGCAGCTGGAACGTTCCCAGCCCGTAGCTCCTGCAGAGCTTGAGGAAGTGCAGGAAGTGATCCCGGGCGCTCTCCAGGTGCTGCTGCCTGCTGCTCAGGTCCACCTGCTTCAGCGTCAGGGCTCCCTGGAGCGCGGGCAGCAACAGGAACTTCAGGTCGGCCGAGGCGACTTCGTCCAGCTCCTCGTTCTCACTGCAACAGGAGAGACTAGGGAGTCCAGGGAAGGGAGCTGGGAAGGGGCTGGAGCAGCAGGAGCAGCTGAGGGGGCTCAGCCTGGAGCAAAGGAAGTTCAGGGGGGACCTTCTGGCTCTGCAATTCCCTGACAGGAGGGGGGAGCTGGGGGGGATCAGGCTCTGCTCCCAAGGAACAAGGGACAGGAGGAGAAGAAATGGCCTCAAGCTGTGCCAGGGGAGGGTCAGGTTGGACATCAGGAGGATTTTTTTCCTGGAAAGGGTGGTGGGCATTGGAAGGGGCTGCCCAGGGAGGTTTAGAGTCCCCATCCCTGGAGGTCTCCAAGGAAGGACTGGCCGTGGCACTCAGTGCTCTGGGCTGGGGGACAAAGTGGGGATCGGGCATAGGGTGAACTCGATGGTCCTGGAAGGCTTTTCCAACCTCAGTGATTCGGGGATTCTGTCCCGCTCCCGTCCCGCCCGTGCCCGGCCCCGGGACCCCCGGCCCGTCCTGCGCTCACCTGAACAGATCCAGCTCCGCCACCATGGTGGCTGCACGCCGCAGCGCGTCCAAGCCCTGCCGCACCTTGTCCTGCACGGCCGGGGCGCCCGAGGAGGGTTCGGCTCCCGCCTCCACCTCGTCCAAGAGCCGCCGTCCCACCGCCAGCAGCTCCGCCAGCCGCGGGCTGCCCGCGCCCGCCTCCGCCATCACGGGCCCGGGACCGCCCCCGTAACGCCACTTCCGGCGCGTCGGCACCCCCGGCCCTGCCCCGCCGCCATCTTGGGGAGGGCATGGACGGAGCGGCGCCGCCATGTTGGGGAGGTCGGACGGACGGCACCGGGCCCGATGGGCTCCGCGATCGTCCCCGGGCCGTGGAACCCCACGGGACCCCCGCAGTGGGCGCAGGACGGTGGGCGGGCGCGCCTCGGTGCGGCTCTGGGCTCTCACAGGCCCGAGTGAGCCCACACTTTTCCCTGCCAGGTCCTGCCTGGCACCGGCCACGCCAGGTCCTGGCAGGGAGCTCCTAGGGCAGTCGGCTGGGAAACTGGGAAAAATTGGGACAATTGGATAAATTGGTACAAAACATCCACCTTCTCGCTGTATAAAAGGGATACACAGTATAAATCCTCGATATGAGCTGCTGCTAATAAATATCGATCTGGTTTTTCAAGCACAGCACCTTCCATTTCGTCTCTATTCTCTCTACAGCACAAGGGGGACACAGCGCTTTTCTCATTTCTTTTGTATTTATCTCCTAAAATCTCTGAAATTCAGCCAGGAACGAGCCAGGTAAGGGTTAAATCTGGGCTTTTAGGAGCTGGCATTGCTCCCTCAGGAATACAAGTGATAACAGAGGTGATTGACCTGGTTGCAAGCAGCCACTACTACTGAGTATTTCTAACTCAGCCTCTGAGAATTACTCAGTTTATTATTTATTCTATTTTTTTTCTTCACACCTATGTTGGATTCTGCCATAAAACGTTACTCACAAAAGCCGGGAGGGTTGTGGGTTTGGGTTCTGGCTGGCTGGGTCACTGAGGGGTTCCTGCATGGGCAGAAGGTGAGGAACAAGTTGGGAAAATTCATTACTATAATCTTTAGAGGCGGGATGGAACCAGGAATCCACAGCCATTTGTTCTTCACCGGCAGAAGATGTTCCAGCTACAACCAGTTCACTCCCACCAGAGCGAAGCCTCTCTCCAGGCAGCACCTTCCCCTTCCCATGTGTTAGTTAAAGGCTGCAGGACACCTATCACACCATCACCCCTGCAACTGCCAGGAGCCAAAGTTTCAGCAGCACTTTAAGGACCAGAGCAAAACACATTTCCAGTGCAAATTCCAGGATCCTAAGGGATGGAGGGCTGCTTCCCCTCCAAACCCCACACAGCCATTGACACATCCTAAAGCTCCCCAGGCTGCAGCTGGTTCCCCCTCAGGTCTTATGGCTCTTACTCACCTCTGTTGATCTGTCCCTGACCCTCAGCTGAAGATCCCTAAGGGGACAATCCCTGTTGTTATTTGTCATCCTCAGAGCATCATGATATTGCTGAGTACCCCAGGAATAAAGGAGAACAGAGATGGAAGGGTTTTTCCTTAAATACAGGCATTTACTCATGTGTGTGTCTCGTGGTGTGGCAGTGTAGGGCCTAACCATCCCAAAGGTCAGAGCAACATCCCCCAAATATTTCCAGCAGTACAGGCTGGACAGGGCTTGGACCAACCTGGTCTAGTGGAAGGTGTCCCTGCCCATGGCAGGGGATGGAACTGGATGATCCTTAAGGTCCCTCCCAACCCAAACCATTCCAGGATTCCATGATTCTGTAAGGTGTTGACCAACAGCTGTGCCCCATCCCAGGCCTTCTCCTCCTTCTGGCTCAGCTCTCTTGGGAAGAGCATAAGGAAAGGCAGGTGGAGGTCCTGATCCACCAGTCCAAGCTGCAATCCAGGCCTGTAGGGAAGAAATATCCCAACATGTCCTTGAACACAGAGTCATTCTTACTCTGAAATACTTAATTACCAACAGCTTGTTTTCCTTGCTCAGATGACCCTCCTGGAATGAGTTATGCATCATCCCTCACTAAATAAGGAAATAAAAGGAAAAATAAATAAGTCAGTGTTTTAGCAGCAAAATCAGGAGACCATGAAAATAAGTGACTTTTCTCCAGACTTTATTGTCTGCACGAGTATGACCAGCAGCAAATGATCACGTTCACACCAGTGTTACTCCCTTAAAACCCAAATTAAAGTCCAGCATAATGGAGAGAAGCCTTTTCAGAGCAAACCCTTTGCCTGGATCTCACCACATTCCATGGAGCAGGATGGTTTTCTTCCCTGCACAAGCCATTCTCCGAGCCATTCCTCCCATGTCAGCTCACAGCATCAGAGTGTGAAAGGCTCCTGGAGAATTTGGCTCTGGGGAGTCTCATTTCCAGAGAGATGGGTAAACAAAAAGCCACAAGACATTGGGGAAAAAAAGGCTAATGACAGGAATGTCGAGGAGGTAGATCCGTCACATTAGCAGGGAGGGTTGGGGGGGCAGAGGGCAGTGCCAGCAGCCTGTCACAGCCTGGAGAGGACAAGGAACCGCCTGAGGAAGTGTCTGGAGGGCTGGAAAGCCACAACTGTCACAGACACAGATGCTCTCGGTTTTGGGGACACTGCCCGGGATTATCTGGGTCCCTGCCAGAGCTGGAGGTGTTTGGGGTGGAAGAAAAGACACAGAAGGCTCAAGAAAAGCTTTCTTGCACCGATTTCTCTGGCAGAGCGTTCACTGACTGGTGCTGGAAGCCACTGGAGGGTGATAACTGGGTCCAAGTTTTCCCATTTTTTACCTCAGGGACTGCTTGTGCTGGCCCGGGCTGGGGGAAGGAGTTCTGTGTTCCTCTGGCACCTTCCCCCCTGGCTTTTCCATCCAAACAGGGTTAGAGGGAGAAAACACAACCAGCCAACGGATCCCCCACCCCCTGGGGCCAAGCACAGGGTTTATTCCCACTGCACCCATCCTCTGGCTCCTGGTCCCCGGTTCCAGCTCAGCAGATCTCACATCCCTGCTAATTCCAGGTGTGGGCCCGGATTCCAACATCCCCCCGTCAGAGCATTGTCACCGAGCTGTCACCTCCTTCCTGCCCGACCCTTTGCACCCTCCAACTAATTACTGCGCCTTCCCCTTTCCCGCAGGACACAAACGGAGCCGAGATCCCGGGGGCTGAGTGACCGCTCCAGTCCTTCCCCAGCTCTTCCCTGTCGGGCTTGGAGTCAAGGAGGGAGAGGAGGAGTGGATTCTGCATATTCAGCACTTGACCCTGGTTTTTTTTTCCAGGCAGAAATTCCGATGGGAGCTCTCTGGAAGGGGATCGTGACAGCTCCCCCGGGCATTCCTTGCTATTGTGGCTCCTCTCCTCCACCCCAGGCTGTGTGTTTGTAGTTGCCAAATGCAAATCACATTTCCCACCCTCCTGGCTGGAGCTCACACTCCACACGATGCTTCCCCCTGTTTTTTCCTCTCACCAGCTCGTTTTGCAACGCTCCTTGGAGTTCGCAGCCCCTCCCGGTGTCACCTCCTCTGATCTGAGATGCACTGGGAGGTGGATGGAGGGAGCATTTAAGCAATCCTCCTAATTAAGTACCTGCATCCCTCCGGACACAGAATCTGCAGCTGTTTCGCAGCCTGGCAGCTGAAACTCCCTTTTCCGAGGAATGCAGAGGACTGACCCTAATTGCATTTTAAAAGAAAAACCCGAGATAACTTTTGGCCTTGGGCAGCTGCGGCTTTCCTGGCGCTCGGAGAGGGAGAGGGCAGCAGGCAGAGCCAGTAATGGCTCATTAACAACTGATAACGATGGTTAACTCACTCTAACTGCGAGAGCACAGGCACAGCCTCCGGCTCCCAGGGTCATCTCAAGCCACCTCTGACTCTCCTTCGCTGCTCACGCAGAAACCTGGAGCACATTAAGGGGAGGGGATGGTTTACAAGAAAAGCTCATGAATTGATTCCGTGACCCAGCAGAGACTGTTAAAAATGATTGAATGAATATGGAAATGAGTAATCGTCCAGCTGGACTCAGGCTGAGCGCTGCCAACTCCATTCAGTGGGAAGCACAAATAAAGCAGGAGCACACCAGGTCCTGGTGTGAGCTGCGGGAAATCACCCGAGGATTCCCAGCCCTTTTACCTGTGGGGTCTCCACAGCACCTGTGTATTTGGACTCATCCTTTCTCTCCAAGGGCTGCACGAACAGGAATCTCATATCCCATCCAAGCGCTTGGCCAGATTCCTCACTGAGGAAATGGGGGCCACCAGAGCCCCCAGCCCTGGCTCCCAACTCCTCACTATTCACACACACACTTGGCTAGTCCAACTCACATTCCCAAGGATCAGAAAACAATCCTGGACTGCCTCTGTTTCCAGCCACCAGCCCTGAATCCCAGGAAGGCAGATTCTTTGCTGGCTGGTGATAAAACCTTCCATGTGTGAGCAGGAGCTGAGACTCGTGGGTACCTGCAGTTACAGACAAATCTGGGGCAGTGAGCAGCAGAAAGAGTTAAAAGTGCACTGGTCCTCAGATACCTGTAAGGAAAAGTAAGGATACAGGGCTGTATGGACACAGGGCTTTGTGCCCTCCTTACGCCCTCACTTTCTCTGGGCCAGCTGAGAGGGAGATGGAGGAAGGAGGTTGTCCTACAAAACAAACCATAGAGAGTTAGGATATAATGCATTTATTTAAAAAACACACACCAGAATCCCACTTAAAGGAAGTACAGAGACTAAAGGTTCATTCTTGCTTCCCCAGGACCCCAGAGTCATGTCCCCTCTCCAGGCCAGACTTCCAGCACACCTGGTCCTGAGGGAGTGGAAAGAGTGGGCTAAAGACCTCAGTGGTCCAAGAGAAATGGCAGGAAGGACAAGCCATGAGGATTCCATGCATTGAGTGGGCTTCCACCTCCAAGAGGAACCCAGAGGGCAGAAGCTCCAGTGGTGCCATGGCAGTGTTGGTAACCCACACCCACAGCTGGCAGGAGCAGTTTTGCCCTGTTTTGGCAGCCTCCAGGACCTCTCCTGTCCCTGGTCTGTCTGCCACCAATGAGAGCAGCAGCCATGTCCATGCAGGTCTTGGGGAGGATTGATTAGTCCTGGCTCCTGGAGCAATGACTGGTTCTGTCTGTGTCCAAGCCTGGTCTTTATTCTGATGCTGCAAGTGGCCCTGGACCAGTGTTTGCTCCAGAGGAGGAACATCCAGTGGTGTTGGGTGAGCCCATGGCATAATTGTCCCCAGAGGAGCTGCCCATGATCCCCTGATCCGAAGCAGCTTTCTGTCCCTCCAGCCTTCTCCCAGCGGATAACTCTGCCCCCTTCCCATCCATCACTCCTGGCTGTCAGAACCTCCTGAAAAGGGACAATGGCAGCCCAGGGTCCCCATTCACACCGGAGAGAGGGGCTGTTCCTGTGGAGTGATCAATGGCTGGTCCCAGCTGGAGGCAGGGCTGGACACTACCCAGCTGCAGGAGGGCAGCCCTTTGTCCTGCCCTCAGCTTCGCATTGGAAGGGACAGGAGGCTTCCCGGAATCTCTCAGGGTGAGGTTTTCCATGGCAATGTGAGAGGCCAGGCTTCCTGCACAGCCCCCTCCTCGCTCGGAGCACCCCCTGGGATGGGTGTTGGGTCTCCAGCTGTTCCTAAAGGGCACCAGCAGAGCCCTGGGCTGTTATTTGCAGACGTGTCTCTCCACCCTGCGCCGGCAGCTCCTGCACACGACGGAGCAGCACCAGCGGTAGCGGCAGTGGCACCGCTCCTCCACCTCCTCCGTGTACGTGTTGTACCCGCGGCCACAGCACAGCAGGGCACAGCTGGCACTGCCCACCGAGCTCTTGTTGCACTGCCTGTGGAGAGGAGGGTGCTGAGCTGGGGGACCTGCCCACCCAGGCTGTCCTGACCACAGCGGGACCACAGAGCCATGGAATGGTTTGGGTTGGGAGGGACCTTAATGCTCATCCAGTCCCACCCCCTGCTATAGGCAGGGACACCTCCCACTAGCCCAAGTTGTTCCAAGTCCCATCTAACCTGGCCCTGGACACTTCCAGGGATGGGGCAGCCACAGCTTTTCTGGGCAACCTGTGCTCAGCCCACCCACACCACTTCCCAGGACCTGCTCTCAAACCCAACAGTACAGACAGTCATGAAATTAGAGCTTATTACCTGTCCTGTGTCCCCAGAGACCCCAGCTGGAGATTTGGGGTGCAGTAGTCAGGAGAGTTGATGAGATAAACCAGATCTGTCTCTGTCACTGGCCTGGCATCCGTATCCTTGGCTATCAGCTGCTTCCTGGGCCCTACGAGCCGGTGGGACACCTTGATGGCTGCCAGGTACTTGGACTTGAGGTCAGAGGCAATTTCATCCAGGCTTGACAGTCCCTTCCAGCAGGTCTTCACTGAACAGGAGCCTGAAACACCGTGGCATTTACACTTGGTATCCAGGGAGTCACTCAGCACCTGCAGGGAGAGGAAAATAGGGGAGTTTGCTTTCTCCTGGTACCCACCCCGTGGATTGACTTGCAAGGGCATCCATGGCAAATTTAAAGAGATAAAAGAGCTCCGCTCCTTATTGCCACATTTAAATTAATATAATGGGGCAGTCAGGGGCTCAGCCCTCCTTTAATCCCTTCTGATAAGAACCTGATCCTTAAGGAACTACCTGTGGGAGCTGGCACTGGGGCTGGGGAACAGGAGGGCATGAAAGCACAAAACCCAGATGGGCTGGGGAGCCTCTGCTTCCAGTGAGGAGGGTGGAAAGAAGCACTGGGAGTACTGATGTGAAGTGGGAGATGTCTTGTGCTGGTTGTGGAAGGGGTGCAGGATGTCTGGGGTGGGCAGCAGTGGGGGGTGTCTGCAAAGACACTTTTTAACCATTTAGTTGCCTCTCGATGTTCAGACAACACCCCAACAGCCTGGCTGGAGTCTGACACCCTAAATTGGGCACCTCTGCCCCCGCTCTGGGCTGCTCTAAGGTGTGCTGGGCTGCAGCAGTTCTGGGGCATCCATACCCACTAGTCTGGGCTCCAGCATTCCCAGGGGGTTCCATACCCATCATCCTGGACTGCAGAGTCCCAGTGGGCTCCACACCCACTGTCTGACCCACTGTGTAGTCCTGGTGGGCTCTATACCCACCATCCTGGACTGCAGCACCCCAGTGATCCCACACCCACCATCCCGGAGTGCAGCACC
>NW_020884951.1:1625585-1705615 GCF_003945725.1 Corapipo altera
ACACCCACCATCCCGGAGTGCAGCACCCCAGTGATCCCACACCCACCGTCCTGCCCACGGCGCTGTTGTGCAGGTTCATGGCTTTCCTCCCGTGCGTCCCCAACTTGCCGGACCTGGAGGAGCTGTCGGCGAAGGCGGCCCCGAGCTGGAGGCCGTAGCTGAGGTTGTCCCCGCAGCCCCCCCACCTGCCCCCCGGGCCGGGGTCTCCGGGGGGGCCGGGGCCGCAGGAGCAGAGCGGGAGCTCTCCCGAGGCGCAGGCCCGGGCGATGCCGTGGGCGATGGTGGCAGCAGCCAGGGCGTACACAAAGGCGGCTTCCCGGGTCCCTGGGAAGAAGAGGAGGAGATGTCCTTCCTCCCTACCCAGCCAGACACTCCTCCCAAAGACCTCACAATGCAAATAAATGTGTTTCCTAAAAATCTTGCAGCAGGATGAACCCAAGGCTCTCATTTTCCTTGCAGCATGTTTTTAACCTGTGCCCCCCACACTGTATTACACTGTCCATGCACAGCCTGTCTTCCCACCTCTTCCCCTTTTTTATGGACACCTTTGAAATGGAAGTTACTGTCTGTCACCTCCCACAGATGGAATTGCACAGGATTAACACCCTGTAAAGGCAGCAAATTCACTCCACGATGGATACCCAAGGCAGAGCTGAGCCGGAGCAGCACCAAGGTGCTGCCATCCCGGGATGCTCCGTGGGGAGCACGGACACGGCGGGAGGAGCATCCTTTACCTTTCAGCAGGTCAGGGCCAAACCTGGGGGCTCGCTGGATGGAGGAGCAGTTCCACCTCATGTCTGCAAAGCTCTGCTGGCACAGGGCCTGCGTGTGGCGGGCGGCCCGGACGATGCTGGGCATCACCTCCAGGTTCCGGCGGCACAGCTGGAGCTGCTCCGGCACCAGCAGCCGGCAGTGCTGGCTCTCGTTCCAGGACACCCCGCTGCCGCTCTCCGTCAGCCCGCTGTGGGGACAGGAGGGGGTCAGTGGGGCGGGGAACCACGGGAACGCAGGGGGAGCCCCGAAGGAGGGGCATTGGGAAGGGGGGAATCCCGACTCACAGCCACTGGATGGCTGTGGAGAGACCCAGCTGGCACAGCAACACGGTGGCACTGGGGTGACCCATGGCCAGGAATGGGACTGGACTGGGGATGGGACTGGGATGGGGACCGGGAGCGGGGCTGGGGCTGCTCGGCACCCCCGCCCCCTTTTAGCCCCCTTTTATAGCAGCCGGCGGCAGGTCCTGCCCCCGCCCTGCGAGGGGAACAAAGGCAGTTTCGGTGCCATTCACAGCAGGACAGGGACAAGGAGGGGGGTGGAGGGGGGTTCAGCTGTTGTTGGCAGCGATCATCCCCGAAACAGCACCCGGGAGGGGGTTAAGGGATGAGAGGCTGCAGGATGTTCCCCCGGCACTGCCAAGGCCACCACTGACCCATGTCCCCAAGTGCCTCATCCACAGGGCTTTGAAATCCCTCCAGGGGTGTTGCTGCCCTGGGCAGCCTGTGCAACCCTTCCCATGAGGAATTTTTCCCAATATCCAACTAAACCTCCCCTGGCACAACTCGAGGCTGTTCCTACCATCCTGTCACTGGGAGGAGAGCCTGACCCCCACTATGCTCCAACCTCCTTTCAGGTAGGCAAAGGCTCATGATTTCTGTTTTTGCCCCCTCCCTTATTTTCTTTACAAAAATCTTAAACCCCACATTCAGATATTCAGATTAAGGCTGGCAGAAATGATGGAGCCAGGAAACAGTGCCTGCCTGGGCAGGAGCTGCTCCAGTGACATCCCCATGGGTGGCACACGCCTGTCACAAGGTGGATTTCTCTGAATCTCTCCCTTCCATAAGTACAGAACCAAAAGTGCTGCCTGGTGCTGTGAAGACCTTGAGGAACCAGGTAGGCTGTTTTTTTCCCCACAGTGGGAAGTGACATTTGAGACAGCAGCTCAGCTGACACCAGGTTTTGGAAACAGTCAAAGGTTGAAGGCTATTCTTTAGGCTTTCACTTTCTCCCTGGCTGGGCAACTTCCCCTCTCACTGGAAGGTGCTTTTACCTGCTGCTCACATGGATCCTGAGCTCTGGGACAGTCACTGCACCCCTTAGGGCTGAAACCCAACAGCACTCTGGGACAGAAGGCAATTTTCTTGGTTTTCTGTGAGTTTTTGGATTTTCAGGCCAACTCAGCTGCTCCCTCCTCAGCCCAAAGTCCCCTCCACCATCCCTGCTGCTTGAGAGAGCTGCTCTTTGTTTTACTCCAGGGTTACCTGAGGGCTGGTGCTACTGTGTAAGGTCACGAACTGGCTCCGATCCCAGGTGGCAGAGATGAACCTGATCCGCTTCTCCAAGGGCTCTGCAATGAGAAACCACCCCTGTGAACCCCCTGACACGGTGAGTTTTGCTCACACTCATCACAGGACCTCAAGGAGGAGGTAGAGGAGCCCCAGGGAGCTGTACCCGCTGTGGGACCAAGTACTGTGTGGGATGGGGTGACAGCACTCCGGGGTGCTGGGACCCTCCTGTGTGACCAGGGCATGGTGCTGCCAGACCCCTCAGGGCCCAGGGTGAGGTTGGGTTCTTCCCCACGGAATTATTCCTAGTCTTTGATGAGAGACCAAGGTCAGACTGGCCTCCCACAGCTTCCACCTTTCTTGGATCAGTTCCTCTGCTGGTCCTCAGGTGCTCTGGAAGTCCCTGGAATTCCTGTTGCACCTCACCTTCCCAGTCATGGCTTTTGCAGATCCTTCTCTTCCCATGACACACAGACACAGTGACCACTCTGTGCCCCTCTCACTGCAGCCCTGAGGATTTTGGTGTTATGGAATCAGATCCCCCCCAAGTCCCCTTTTCAGCTCCAGGCCCTGAGGGGAACATTGAAGGGAAATCTGAGCAGTTTCTGGAGGGATCAGGAATTTTCTGACCAGGAAAAGCTGCTCTTGTCACTGTTGGGAGGTGACTGGGTGGTTTTTCGGGCACCACGTGCTCAGTGGGCAGAGGGAAGGCAGAGGTTCATCCAGCACATGCGAGGCAGGAATTGCCAAGCACAGGCAATGCTGTGTTTTGGGAATGTCTAGGAGATGGGCTTTAATGGCCCTTCCAACCCAAACCACTCCACGATTCTAAGAGATTCCCAACCAAACCAGCCCCATCCCCTGCACAAGGAGGGACCTTTTGCTGTCAGGGCCAGAATGGAGAGGGGACATTGCCACCTTCTGGCCACTGGTTTGGCTCTTAAGGGCCACCACCTGCCCTCGGGTCCTGGAGAACCTGCTCCCACCGGCTCCTGGGGTTGGCAAGGTGCTTTTCCCCCCACTGACCTTGTGCCATTCAGTTAAACTCCTCCTCAAGGTGTGGGTGGTGTCTTGTTCCGGGACCTGGAGCATCTCCATTGGGTTGCCAGGACAATACTGGTGCTTGATGGCAGCTGGGAAGGCACGTGGGTCCCCAGGGGGTTCAGAAGCTGGGAGCAGTGGTCAGGAAAAGCTGCTGGAGAGCAGGAATGCAGAGAGGAACCACGGGAGGATGGGCTGGCAGGAGGGACTCACTTTGCAGGTGATGGGAGCCATGATCAGCATTGGGATGGGGGGGATTAGTCCCACCCCATCCCTCCCTTTGGAATGTGGAAGGCAAGGGCACTGGAAGCAGTGCCAGCACAGGGAACTGTGACACCAATGCCCTGCCCAGGGCTGCCTCCTACAAGAGGTACTTTTACCAATCCTTCTTCACAGAAAAGTTTTGCAAGGACTGAGTAGCAGGAAAAAACTAAACCCTTCCTTTTAAAGCCAAACCAACCTTTCTTCGAACGTCAATTCCTCTTCTTAGCTCAGACCGTGAAACAAGCGTAGGGCAAGTGCTAAAAATACCCCTTCCTTCCCCTTCCAGGGCAGGCTCTGGGGAAGGAGGGAGGCAGGAGGGGATTCCCAGCCCAGGAAATGCTTCCCTTCCTCGGCCCCCAGCTGGGGCTCCCTCAGTGGTGCTGAGCAGGGAGAAACACTGGGAAATGTCATCCTCCACCTGCCTGGTGTCGGCCATCCTGGGGACACAGCTGGGGGGGCACTGCCAGGGAGAGAAGGAACACACCTAGTGCTGGGTCAGGGCTTACCTGCACACAGAGCTGGCTCCTGGGATGGAGCTAATTAGTGGAGGAACATCAGCCAGTTGTCCTGGATGGCCAAAGATTTGTGTCCCTCAGCACTGGTACTCGGGCAGGGGCCAAAGCAAACACCCCTGAATGGTTTGTGACCCGTGTGAGCACATGGGGACCCCTCCCCACTCCCCATCCCTGCTCCCAAGGGCTTATGGCTCCCAGGTTCAGGAGGGGCACCTTGGGCTGGGACCTCCAAGGGGTTCCCCTGCCATCAGTGTCCCCTCAGGCCCCTGGTGACCTCAGTGCTCCCCACCCCACGCTCACCTACCGCCTGACCACACGAGGAGCCACATCCTTCTGCCCGGGGCTGTGGCAGTGACGCAGTGGCACTGCAGTCAAGTGGCACTGACGTCCTGGAGAGAGGCAGGTCCTACTCCCCGGCCAGCTCCTGCCACGTCCCAGAGGTTGGGGATGAGATTCCAGCTGCTGGTGGGCACCGTGAGCCTCCTGTCCCCTCCTGAGGCTGGGGACAGTGAGGGTCACCCTGGGTGCCAGTGCCCACCCTGCTGTGGAGCTCTGCTGTCCTTCAGCAAAACCATCTCCTTCCTCTTTCCGAGGCAGTGCTGGAGTCAGGAGCACAGGGCGGGTGCTGAGAACGGGCTGGGGGTGGCAGGGACTTGCTCCTGCCAGCTTATCCCCTCCAGAGTCACTTCCCAGCATGACCTGTCCCCACAGCCATCCAGTGCCCCCAAACTGGGAGCAGGGACCGAGGGGCTGCACCTGCTGGAAGGAGAATCACACCCGGTGACACTCCTTGTGCTGCTGTGACAGAGCTGCCGGGGCAGTGTCCCGGAGCAGCAGCTCAGGGCAGGCTCTGCAGGCACAGCTGGGCTGGGGGATCCAGGATCCAGCTGCACAACATGTGGCAACATCTACATCCCCCCCAGCCCGGGGAAGTGATGCCACAGGGCTGTGCAAGGCAGGGGGGCATGGGGGGACACGCTCCCCATCGGGAGGTCCCAGCCTGGCCAGAGCCCCCCCAGAGAGAAGGAAAGTGTCATGAACAACACGCCCAACTCCACCCTCCAGGCTGGGAACGGCTGCCAGGGCAGTTGGAAACAGCTGCCAGGGGAGTTGTTTTGAGTCAGAGCTGCTGTGGCAGAGAGGGATAACGGGAAGCAGCGGCAGCACAGCCCTAGGCATGGGAGGGATGCATGGGCTGGTGTCCTGGAGGTGCCATCAGCCCCCTGTCCCATCCCAAAGCTGTAGAATAAGCACCACATTCCCTAGGAGCACATCCAAGGCAGCCCAGCACGGGGAGCACGAGGACGGGGATTGATGAGATGAATCCTATTTGGGAATGGGCGTTGCAGCAGTATCAGGAAAAAATAAAAGAAATGGTACCTTCAGCAGCGTTTCTGGAGGGGGACATACCTTCAGCTGGGTGAAACAACAGCCTAAAGCACGTGATCTTCATTATCTCATCAGCATTGGTGAGATTCAGGTTTATTTCAGCTCTGCTTAATGCAGAGGGTGAGGAGCATTCTCCCCACTCAGCTGGGCTGTGGTGGCTTGAGGGGTGAGATCTGCCATCAGCTCCCAGGATATTCCTCAGCTCTGGAAGTAGTTGAAGCTCTGGTTCATCCCCATAGAGAGAAAGAGAAAAAAAAGGGGGGGGGGGAAAAAAAAAGGAAAAAGGAACTAAAAAGATGCTATAATTGAGTTGCAGGGAAGATAATTTCCTCCCGGGTTAGAGGAACAGCTTGTTGGAAATTTTTGATAAAAATCTATTATTCTATGAAAATGCAGATCCAGAGAAATGT
Source organism: Corapipo altera (assembly GCF_003945725.1). Taxonomy (NCBI): domain Eukaryota; kingdom Metazoa; phylum Chordata; class Aves; order Passeriformes; family Pipridae; genus Corapipo; species Corapipo altera. The sequence continues at coordinate 1,631,490 of NW_020884951.1, forward strand.
GAAGGCTTTCCACTGGAAAGAATGAGTTTTGCTGGATTTCTCAACGAGTTCTCTAGAAAATTTGTCAATGGTCACAACATTTCACCCACCGCTGCTTTTTTTTTTGTCAGACCAAAATTTACACTCCTGCTGCCTCCCAGCCTGACTCAAACGCAACATTTTTGGCATCCTCACTTTATTTGTTCGAATTTCAATATTCCACAGATCTTTTATCCTCCTTTTGGATGAAGAAAAAGCTTGAGATGCCAAGACACGCCTGGGATAGGGAAACCATTTCCCCTAAAGCCTGGGAAGCTCTGGATGAGGGGCAGTGCAGGCACAGGACATACCCTGGGTTTCTCTTGGCCTCGTGCTGGTTCCTGCTGTGAATGTGGTTCGGTCCCATCTCGTTGTCCCCTGTGCCAGCACAGGCCCTGGGTGCTCACCCTGTGCCCTGCTCCTGGCCAAGCTTTTCCTGTGACTGGGAGAAGGGGACATTGCCCTTGGCACTGACGTGGATTCAGTTCTTGTCAAATCCATGAGACACAACCTGCAATCCTGTTTTTCTGTGAATTGGGAAGGCAGACGGACATCAATAAATGTAATAACCCAGCACACCATTTCCCTGGCTCATTTTCCACACCTTCACAGCCCTCCCTTGGCCTTGGAAGTTCTTCAGGCTTTCTTATCCGTTTTAAGCTTAACTTCCCCTCCCCAGGCTCAGGCAGCCTCCCTGTCCCACTGCCAGGCCACCATCCCTCTTCTCCCCCTTTCCCTGAGCTTTACAGAATCCTTAAGGTTGGAAAAGTCCTTTGAGATCATTGAGCCCAGCTTTGTGCCTTTGGGAGCCTTCCCTGCGGGTTAAAACCAGTACCACAAGCCTTCCTCCTGTTTTCAGGACGTTTTTTAGCAGATGCTTTAATTCCTGGAGGAAAAATCCAGGCATCAGCAGCCGCTGTCCCCAAGTGCCACCACCCCCCAACAGGCCATCATCCTCCCCCAGCTGCTGCTGCTCCCAGGGACATGACACGACACGTCCTGCGTCAGCAGCGCTGGATAAACACGGCCCGGGAGCACTCAGGAGCTCAGGGCAGTGCCTGGCACCGAGTGCCCGGCAGTGCAGGGTGTCCCTGAGCACCCAGTGGCACGTGGTGTCCCTGCTGCTCCCCACTGTCCCCTTGGTCACCCGGCTCTGGGTGGCACCAAGGCTCCAGCCCTCTGAGAGCTTAGCAGCAGCACAAAGGGCAGGATGTTTCCTGGTGACATGTGAGGGAAGCACAGCCTGGGAGGGGTTAAGTGAGGAACAGAGGGCACAAAAAATACACCAGAAACACACCCATCGAAGGCAACAGCAGCATTCTGGGCTATGGGCAGGTGGCCCCAAAGTGTCCCTGTAACGTCACCGAGTGCTGGGCTGGGGAAGGAGGCTGGCACGATGTGAGGGACACACTGAGCTCACCCACCTGCTGCCATGGGCTTCCTGGGCATATGGGAAGGCAGGACCCTGCCCCAGGGAGCCCAGGTGCCACCCCAGGATAGGGGACACTTCTGGGGAGAAGCAAAGAAGAGACCCAGGGTAGGACCAGCTGTCCCTGCCACCATCACCTCGGGGGTCCAGGCGCCGAGGGTGGGATGTTCTGCACCCACCTGAAGGGCCGGTGACAGCACAGACTCCCACTTCTCTCATTCCCACAATCCCAGTGGGTGAGGAGACACCCACAGCAGTGCCTGGGAGCACTGCAAGCCCTGCCAGCTCCACAGCACCATTCAGATGAAAGCTTGGCAGGGAAAGGCAGCAGAAGGATGAGCAAGGTCCCACAGAAACCCCCTCCCCACCCTAGCACTGCGACCCACCCTCAGAGCCACCACCAAGCACCATTCCCATTTCCTGCCCCTCACCAGACTGAGGAATGCTTCAGGAGCAACAGCAGGTTTTTAGCAGAGCTATTAAACCTTCTTAAAAGGCAGACAGGGACTTCTGGGAAAGCTGGGAAACACCCAGGTGGCCCCAATGGAGACAATTCCCATCCCACAGCAGAGCGTGATTGATTTAAAGGGATCCCACAGGAAACAGTGAGGAGACCACAATAATATAATTAATATTAATATAATTAATAATAATTAGAGTTCTGACTAATTGGTACAGTTCTAGGCTACACTTTGGTGACCATGTCTGGTGGCCTCTCCTGGGATGGCCCCTCTCCTTTGGGGTGGGGCGGGGAGACCCCCACCCTGTTACTCTGGAGTCCCGCACAGCCCGGAGCCTTCTGGCCTCTCCTCAGGAGGCAGAAAGCCCCGGCACTGAGGAGGGAGAGGCCCACCAGGACCACAAGCAGAGCCAGCGAGCCAGTGCCCTTGGGCTGGGGACAGAGCCACTGGGGAGAGCTGGTGATCCCGGCTGAGACATTCTGGCCACGGTCCTGGAAGGTGCACCGGGCATCGCCCAGGTCCTGCACGGCCACGCCGGCCACACGCAGCGAGTCCAGCCAGCCCAGAGAGCAGCAGCTGAAGGGGTTCCCGGCCAGGGACACCTCCCTCAGCCTGTGGGACCGGCTCATGAGTTTTCCCAACGTCTTCAGGCTGTTATTCCGAATGTCCAGGCTTTCCAGTGGGGAGCAGGACAGACCTGCAGGCAAAATGCTCAGACGGTTCCCGGCGAGGTCCAGGACTCGGAGCGTGCCCAGGCAGGGCAGTGCTGCCTGGCTCTCGTCCATCTGGTTGCCCCTCAGAGAGAGTTCCTGCAGGGAGAGCTCCAGCCCCCCCAGGGCTCCCGTGGGCACAGACAAGTCCCTGTTCCCTGACAGGTCCAGGGAGAGCAGCGGGGTCCTGTTGAAGGCGTGGGGGTGCAGCCTGGTGATGTTGTTCTCGCGAAGGCTGAGGTGCTTCAAGCGAGGCACATTGTAGAAGGGGGTGCAGGTGTCTCCAGGGGCTGGAATGTGAGACCTCCCTCCCAAATCCCCTCCCTGGTCACTTCCCTGGCCCTCGCAAGGCTGGAGGTGGTTGGATCCCAGGTCCATGGTTTCCAGCTGAGGCAGGGAATCGAAGAACCAGCGTGGCAGCACTCGGAGGGCATTGCTGTGGAGGTCCAGGGAGCGCACGGAGAGCTCTGTGCGCTCTGCTGGAGCAGGAGAGGGGTCAGCAGGCTCTGTGCCGTTGGTGAGAGACTCCCTGGCCACCTCCTGGAGACAGTTCATAGCCAGGTTGAGGCTGTGCAGGGAGCCCAGGCTGTGGAAGAAGGTAAATGGGAACAGCTCCAGGCGGTTATTGCTGAGGTCCAAGTCAGCCACGTGTGTCAGAGCGGCCGTGGGACGCACGGTCCTGTTGAACCGCCCCATCTCCTTGTAGGGCAGCACAAAGTCCTCCAGCCGGTGTGAGCCTGGGAGCAAGGAAGCAATAAGGTTGTTGGAGAGGTTTAAGTGTGTGAGATCATTGACTTTGGGGAGCTCTGGGAAATAGAGGAGTCTGTTATGGCTCAAGTCAAGCACTTGGAGCAGGTAGGGCTCCACTCCCTCCTCGGAGGTGAAGAGCTCCAGGGCATTGTGGCTGAGGTTTAAAACTCGCAGCTGTGTGAGGCTGAAGCCAGAGATACACTGGATGGAGTTCAAAGCCAAGTTTACCACCTCCAGCTCTTGCAGAGGCTCAAAAGCTCCCTCCTGGATTTCCATGACGTAGTTGTTGCTGAGATCGAGCTCTCGCAGCCCTGGAGTGCTCCGGAAGGTCCCTGCCAGCAGCTTGGTCATCTTGTTCCTGGAGAGATCCAGCACCCTGAGGCTGGTGAGGTTGCTGATGTACCAGCTTGCCATGTGGCTCTCTAGGTTATTCCCTGACAGGTCCAGGACCTCTATATTCCTGAGCAGACGGAAGGCTTCCCCATTAGCCAAGAAATTCCGGTCCAGGTGGTTTGATCCCAGGAGGAGCGAGCGTAGCCGGGGCAGCTGAGCCAGGGTGGTGGCTGACACAGCTTCCAGCTGGTTGAAGCACATATCCAGGTACTCCAGCTGCCCAAATCCTGGAATGTAGCTGTCTGACAGGTTTCGGATGAAGTTGTTGGAGAGTTCAAGGTGCTTAATTCCTTGGCCAAGCTCCTTGGGAAACTTCTGCAGGCCGACTCCTCTGCAGGACACCTTTGTGGGGCTCTGTGGAAAGACAGGAGAGCTGTGAGCACGAGGGGGGGCTACAAACCACAGCTCCAGCCAAGCCAGCTGCTGTCCAAGATGGGAATGAGCAAGTGGAAATGAGACTGTTCCCTCTTCCCATCCCCAATTGGTCCAGAGCATCCCTGTCTGGGCAGAGGAAAAGTGCTGTGGTGGGCTCCACCTTCCCTCTCACTCCAAGCTAGTTTCCTCTGGAATTGGAAGCCTGGATGGGGAGCAGCTGATTTCTCTCGGGGAGGGGGGGGGGGGGGAACGACAGAAACCAGCTGTTCCCCATCCAGGCTCCCAAATGCCTTTCTAACATCCATGGCAGCTGTTGGAATCCCTGTGCTCCATCCTGCCTTTGAGCATCTTGGGCACAGCAGGGACGTGGTAGCACCTGGATGCTGGGATCACCTCACAGGAGACTGGTTCACAGACAGGAAAAGAGGAGAGGCTGGGAAGGTTAAAGAGATGGAGGGAGGTGAGAGCCATGGGGAAGAGACCCAGAGGGATGCTCACGGCCCCAGCGATGCTGCTGGAGCCATACCAGCCCAGGTGCTCCTGGGAAAACAGCCTTACCTGCTGGCAGGGCGTGGACCTGGGCCTCGAATCCGTGCTAGACCGGGCTCTGAGGATGGATGGGAGCAGCCAGAGCAGCAAACATCCCCTTTCAGCCAAGAGCATGTTGGGCTGCGGGCGCTGCCAGCCCCGTCCCGCTCCTCCGGCGCTCTCCGGCAAGCTGGGCAGGAGCCAGGCTCTGTATAAATAGGCTTCAGGATGGGATGGGGGAAGGAGATAAGGCATGTGGGTGTTTGTAGCTACGGAAGTGGGAAAAGAAAGACATAAGCCTGAAGAGGGGGAAAAACAGTGCAGAAAGCACTGCAGGGAAGGGAAAGAGAAACGGCGGGATGGGAGGAGGGTGCTCAGGTGATCGGGGTGACCGAGTGTGACATCAAACGCCAGGAGGCAGAAGTGGCACTTGGGAGAGCCGAGCGGGTTTGGGGGAGTTCCCCCGAGCAGCTTCCCTGTGCCAGGGACAGGCTGTGCCCTGTGCCAGCTCCTGTCGGGCAGCTGGTGCCGAGGGCACCGGGAGCAGCCAGCGAGGGCTCCCTGGCCATCCTGAGCCAGGGACTGAGCTCTAGACTGTGGCCATCGGGCATCACCGTGGGATTCCCGGCAGCCCCGGGCCGCAGGTGAGCCCGTCACACCGAGAAATTCCCCTCCCCAGCCGCCACAGCCCAGCCCGGGGGACTCTCCTGCAGCACCTGCCCCTCCTCGGGAGACAGCGGCTCCCTGGGGTTCAGCTTCCCAGCGGGATGTGCAGAGCTGGCATCCCCCTCGTCCTCCTCTTCCTCCCCAGAGTCTGCTGTGCTGCCAGTGCTCCTCATGTCCCCACCAGGACAGCTGCCGGGTCCCCTCCTCACCGAGGGCAGGAACCAGACGGGAACTGTCCCTGTGGCAGCTCCAGGTGGGATCTGGGCACCCAGAGCTGCACCCCACACACAGGGACTTTTTTATGGTGGCATGTCTGTGTCCCTGTGCCACCTAGTGCTGATACACTCCCCGGGGATGTACTCCTTGTGCTTCAGAGGGTGTTCTCCAAAATGCACAGTTTTGGGGTTTTTGGTCCAGTGTGGCCAATTCCATCTGAAGGAGCAGCTCCAGGCTGTTGAGGGGTTACCCAGGGATGTGGAGTTTCCGCTGTGGAGCTCCTGCTCTAGTCCTAGAGGTGTCTGGCAGGAAAAAAACTATTATATAGACACAAACCACATAAATAAATAAACACAGATAATATGTTTACGTAACTAAGTGTACACATCTGGAAGAAGCAGCAGCCTGACTTCTGCTGTGGCTGCCCTCACCCTCCGAGGAGCTTTGTCATGTCAGGATGTGGTTGAGCCTCAAGCAGGACCAAGGTCCCCAGCAGGCAGGACAGGGTGACAGCCCCCCGAGGCCAGGGCTGGTGTTCTGGGTCGAGGCAGCTGTGAGCACACAGCACATCTGTGCAGATGTGAGACCTTGCCAGGGAAACACCGACCTCTGGATGAACCCTCGGCCCTCATCTCCCACCAGCAGCAAATGTGGAGCCCCAAAAGAGGAACTGGCCACTGCTCCAGCCCTGGTGCACCCAGCCCCAGCACTGCCCGGGGAACCCCGGCTGCTCCTCCTGCACCTCCAACTGCTGGACACGGGTCTGCCCGGCCCATGGCACCAGCTGAAAAGTCCCTGATTCTGTGGAGAATCCCTGGGCACTTGCATCCAGGGCTGTGAACTCCCTTTGCAGGAGCCCTGGGTGTTGTCAAGAGCCAGCTGAGGCACCGGCAAACACTGAGGGGCTTTTCTGGGATTGTGATAAAGGCAGAGTGAACCTCACAGAACAAACAGGGAGAGACCTGCTCCTGAAACCCCAGGGTATCCTATGCTTCTTGTCCTTCCTGCCCTCCATGCTGGCTCCCAGGGCTCCTGAGGGGTCTGTTCCCCCTGAGGCTTTCACAGGACAGGTCTCCAAAGGATGTGAGGATTGAGCAGCAGGACACAGGTGTGGAGGAAGAGAGGATAAATCCCCCGGCCCACGTCACAGCCGTGGGTGACAGATGCTCCCAGCCTGGGCATTTTGGACGCAGGAAGGTACCTGGTTATCCAAATCCATCGGATCCGGGCTTCTTTCTGTGCATTCCCCTGATGCCGAGAGCAGGAAGGTGAATCCTGAGCAGCTCTGAGCCCAATGAGGGGACGGTGCCTCTCACACCCCCAAAGGATGGAGATGCTTCACCTTTCCCATCCCATCACACAAGGACAGCCAACACTCTGCTGTGGCTGTACAGACCTTCCATGGAAACTCCTGGTGTGGCCAGCAAAGGACATCTCTCCGGGAACACCAAGAGCAGGAAGGAACTTTACTTGCCAAGGCCACCTGCAGTCAGCAGTTCTCTGCTCTCCAACTCCGCTACACTGAGCTCACACTTCGATGTAGTGAGCATGGGAAAAAGCCTGTTAACACATTCCATGCAGGAACCACTCCCTCCTGCTCTCCTCCTGCATCCCAGGCACACACCAGAGAGGGGACAGAGGCACGGGGCTTTTATGGAGAGAAGGGATTCTCCCTCTGCCTCCCCCTGCCAGCAGCCATGGAGCACATCACAGATCCTGCCAGTGGGGGACAAAGAATGCAAACTCCATCCACAGCTCTCCCAAAGCCCCTGTTATTTATGCCTGCCCCCAGCCTTGCTGCTCAGGCCTGTTCTAAAGCAATTCTGTTAATGATTTGCTTAATGTTCTCACTACACACAGTTGTCCCCCTTCATTCTTGTCAGGGGAACATGTCCTTCTTAATCCATTTTAAAGGAAATAAACCACAAAGCCCAGAGAAGAGCCCTCAAGGCTTTTGCCAGTCCAACATGTTGAGGCTGAAGGGAGGACAACCCACTAAAAAGCAAGAGCAGCCCATTTGTCACGCAGTTGTTTTACAAACTGCAGGGCCCCTGTGAATAGCAAGGCCGTGGCCAACGCCGGGAGCCCCCGAGGAATATTTATCTCCCAATAACTGCAACACTTGGCAAGGGAGATCACTCACTACGGAAAAGTGATGGAGCCAGGAATGCTTCAGGCAGGGTGGACACTCCCGTGGCCACAGCAGTGCTGGGACACGTCCCGGACACGTCCCTGCAGGTGACCAGGGCTGAGCCACCTCTGCGTGGAGGTGGAGCCATCACTGAGATCAGGGAATCACGGGATGGCTGAGTTGGGAGGGACCTTAAAGATCAACTCATTCCACCCCTGCCATGGGCAGGGACACCTTTCACTAGCCCAGGTTGCTCCAAGCCCCATCCAACCTGGCCTTGGACACTTCCAGGGATCCAGAGGCAGCCACAGCTTCTCTGGGCAACCTGTGCCAGGGCCTCCCCACCCTCACAGCCAACCATTCCTTCCCAATATCCCATCTAACCCTGCCCTCTGGCAGTGGGAAGCCATTCCCCCTTGTCCTGTAACTCCACCCCTTGTCCAGAGTCCCTCTCCAGCTCTCTCGGAGCCCCTTTAGGCACTGGAGGGGGCTCTGAGGTCTCCCCAAAACCTTCCCTTCTCCAGGCTGAAGAAGCCAGTTTGGGACTTGTCTCATTTGGTACAACAGGCTGCAACTTCACTCCCCTCTTGAAAACAAAAACAGGCTCTGAAAAGAAATGCAGGGAAACAAAACCCCAACCCAGAGGAGTGCGAGCCAAGGGCTGACACAACAGAGCAATTTGCGCTTCGGCCTCTCCTCAGCTCCAGCACATCTTATGGCTTTAGGTCTCCCCAGCTGAGGGGAGGTAACGGGAGAGAGTTGCTCAAGAAGCCAAAAGAAACAATAGTGTCCCAGCTCTTCTATTAGTCACCAGAAATCAAGTTATGACTAGACTCAGCAGGGCTCAGAGAAAAGAAAAAGTGGTGACTTCATGCTGGACCAGATTTTAAAACACAATTATTTTTTTTTCTTTGCTAGAGACTCCATCACCACTTATTTAAGGTAGAAGGGTGCCAAGAAGAAAGAGGTGGGGGGAAGAAGGCTAAAAACTACATCTAAAAGCAGGACAGTTGCTATTAAAACAGAAAAAAAAATATAAATTTCCTGTTTGAATATTTTATTCTTAAACATGACAAACTTCCTCCGAGTGTTCTCACAAGTACTTGTGTCTGCTCTACGCGGCTCGGTGAAGCCTGTAGAAATGTGTTCTGGTTTGCAAAATATTAATTAAAAAGGACAAAACAAAAACCAAAAAAAAAAAACTCCCCCAAAACAAAATACCCCCAACCAAACAGAACGTGCTGTAACAGCAGCAGTACTTTAAGGCAGCCCCCGGTGGGGCAAAGTTACCTCTGGGGTAAGGGCAGGAACTGAAAGGAGCAGAGGCCTGGACCCGGGAACCGGCGTTTTCTTTGGGATTTGGTGGTTTCTGGAATGTGGAGGCAGTTTCCTATCTGCTAAGCCTGCTCTAGTAAGGATTCCTCTTCCTCTCGCACTTCCTGCTTTTGCTTCCAAGCTCTGGGAAGAGGCACTTCCTCGCCTTCCTCGCCCGCGCTCCTGAGGATGAATGTAAACACCACGACCCTGCCTCGCCCACCTCCCTCCGCACCCGCGGCCGTTCCAGTTCCCACTGGGAAGGCAGGAAAGCAGCAGCCCCCTTCCTTGCTCTGGTTAGCGTGCAGAAGCAGGAGTGCCTGGCTGGGACAATTGGGACGGGAGTCTGTCTGCTCCCGCTACCGCCTGGGATGCTCTTGCTAGTGCAACATAAAAGCAGAGACCCACAGCTCTCCCGACAAGCCTCGTGTGAAGATCACAGAGTAGAGTATCAGTGCAGTAATACTTGAAATACTGAGACAAGGCAGACACAACAGCCTTTCTTCCTCACAATGCTTTTGCAACCAGCTTTTTTTTTTTTTTTTTTTTTTTGATCCAAGTCTCCACGCAAGTCACAGAGGACAATTGTGCTTCCTGCATTCACATATAGGAATAAATAGCTCTGGATCAGTTTTCTTTATGGCCGGATTACAGAACCCCCTGAAATACTGATACGCTTATGAACAGCAGCACTGTGCAGTTCTGTGAGTATCCTTGGCCATGCCAAGTTCCTCTAGGATGCTGGTGCATCTCCCAGGCGTATGGCCCCAAAGAAAGTTGTGTGCTTGCTCATGTTGATGGAGATGTCAGCATGGACCATTTTCACAGCGATCTTCTGCCTGGCCTTGAGGAGGCAGACCCCGGCCGTGTAGCAGGTATTGAAGTTGGTCTTGCCGGTCTCAATACTCCGAGTGCATTGCAGAAAGGGCTTTTCATCCACCACCACCTCATAGCTGGCAAAATCTGTGAAGTTTATGTAGTATACCTGATGTGAAGCAGGGAGAAGAAAGGTGTTAGGGGAGGGGACTGGAGCACGGGGAGCAAGTCCACATTCCTCTCGGTGTTCCCTGGCTAACGAGCCCCTCCTTGGCTCCAGCACACCTCTGCTCACAGGAGGTTGGCTTGTGTGAGGCAGAAGAGCCCCAAGCCAACCAGGAAACTCTTGTATTCCGCTTCAGACTAAGCATGCAAGAATCCATTAATCCATGTGTCTAAGGCTGAGCTACAAATCCTGCTTATTACAGGGAAAAAGAGCTGCACAGGCCCCAGTGCAGAGCTGTGCAGAGCACCCTGTGTGCTACGAACAGCTTCTCATCCCACAGACAGACAGACACATTTGACTGAAGGCCTCTTGCACTTACCTGGCCAGTCCTGCTTCCCGGTCCCATGAGCCTCCTTTAGTGGTGACAGCAGAGCTGCCCTAAGGTGTACTGGGAGCTGCCTCCTGGGTAACTGGAATCGAGGTGCTTCCAGAGGCACAAGCTATTCCAGGGAAAGCGCTCTCCCAACCTCCACAGCTTGGAAGGAAATCACCCTACAGTGCTCCTACTGATTTAACTTCCAGGTCTAGTACCCAAGTCCCTGTGACTCGACTGTTCCTTACTTAACCCTCTCCCACACTGATTCCAAAGAACTGCATGAGGAAGACCTGTCCAAGGAGAAGTCAGTCCCAGGGAGCTGCTCCTTCCTGAGAGAGGAAATCCAGCCACTTTGGAGGAATCTGCTAATTCTTCCTAGTCTACACCCTGTGACCTTGGGAACTACACAAGACTGGATCCTTTTTTTCCTTGATGGACCACAAATGACAAGGCTTCAGAGGCCAAACACTGTGGCAGCAATTAGCATTAGGCACTTGCAAAACAATTATACTTTGGCCCAAGTGGAGTTATTTTTCCTGTCCCCATCCAAATCAGACACATCACCAGTTCCATGGAAGAGCATCTGACATCCACAGCCCACTTTATCCGACTTGGTAAAGTCCCAGTGGAGCTGCCAACTGAACAGGAGTGATATTAGAAACATGGAGGAAGGTGGAATTTGCTCAGTTGTAGTTGTCACACAGAAACCCTCCTGGCTTGCTAAAATCTGCCCCAGAATCAGTTTTTCAGCCCACGGGTGGGTGGACACCTGAGTGCCCTGGCAGGGGAGAGCCCACGGCTCACACTCCACCCGGCTCAGTGATTCCCATCGGAGATTTGTGGGGCACTGAGAGCAGTGTGTTAAATGACAATCCTCCTGCTTTGGATTTGAATGGGGAGAGGAAATGATGCCTTATTAGCTGCACACTCTGTCAGAACACAGTGGTTTCTCTCTTTGTTTAGCCCTTTTCTGCAGAAGCAGGTGGGGACATCCATTGTTGGCACAAACCAAAGCATCAGCGGAGCCATCCCGCTGCTGGTGCATCGTGTGGGAAGAGGCCACACGGGAGAGGGGGAGTTACCTGGGCTGGAGTTTGGCCAAACCACCAGGGCCGAGAGCCCTACGCTTGCAGAGAGCGACGTGGCTTCGAAATGACCACGAACTGCCTGGGGTTGGGCCTTACATTTCTTTTAAAGCACAGAGCGCAGCGTCCTCTCCGCAGGGAGGTTTGGGAGGGCTGGCGAGTGACTGCACAGAGAACTGGAGGACGAGCAAAGGGCACTGCTGGGTGTGGGATGGGGATGACCAATCTCTTGAGGGCGGTGTCACGGCAAAACGTGTGTGAAACCACGTCCTCCCGAGCACACCCCAGAGCTGAAGCGGTTACAAGGACACACAAGCTGTTGGCATTTGGTAGTTGTCTGGAGCCCTCTCGTGGTTCATGCAAGGCTTCCATTGGAACACAAGTATAGGAGTTAGCCTAGGACCGTACTCACTTCTACCTGACTATAGATGAAGTATGTGCCGTCCACCAGTACCTCCAGCTCCCCACTGCGGGCATGCAGCTTAAACACCTTGGGGTTCATAGTGATGCGAGACCAGTCATTGAGGACTCCACCTGAAAGATCTCAGTATGAGAAAACGGCAGTCACTCAGTACCTGTCAGAGGAAAAGCGCAGGAGCACAAAAATACAGTCACACTGCAGGGGTCACACAGCCCGAAGTCAAGGAATTCAGTGGGACAATCCCAGAATTCAAGACTAGGGTGTGATAGTTGGGGCTCCTCTCTAGCTCTGGTCACACTGCCACTTGCTGGGGACACCCATTTCCTGCAGTGAACAGCATGACTGGGGGACAACTCTCCCTGCCCTCATCCAGGGTCGTTCTCCTCATCCTCAAAAACAGGGTCACACGACTGATTTTAATTCTGGTGTTCCCTGACTTCCCCATCTCTGACTTTGCCACCAGCATTATCTTAACAAACACTTTGTCATTTCATCTCCAAGGTTTTTAAAAGCCAAAATAACAACAAAATAGGAGACTGCACCACGTCCCACCACAGTAACCCCTAACGGGTCCCTCCACATTGTTTTTTGTTTCTTTTCTTCCATACTTTATATACTTGAAAATTATTCCTGTACCAGCTTGGCTTCCTCACACTCATTGTGCATTAACAGGTGGGATGTATTAGGTATCTTTTTGGAGTGCATCCCCTGCAAGCTGAAATGTGGTGAGTAGGAATAATCAGGAAATTTGCTCCAAAAAGTCATTCCGGAGCTGGACTGCAACAGTAGTGTAGGTGCACTCATGGACTCAAAAGGTATCAGAAGATTTCTACATGTCAACCCTCTCTGTTTCCTACCTCCTCCCCCTAGAAAAGAAATAAATAAAAAGAAGAAAGAATAGTACAAAATAGTGCAAGGGACCAAAAGGTCAGGGATTTATGGATCCACCACCCAGTCCTCTGGCACTGGGATAACTGACAACACGAGCACAGCTCTGCTCCCTGGATGGACCCAGGGGACAGACTTTGCTGTGAGCCCTGAACTGAGCCAACCTCTGTAGGTGCCTCAGTTTATCAGATCCCACTCTTTTCCTCCCTCTCCACTCCCTGCCCCCTGTCCGAGCCCGCCAGGCTGCAGCTGGACAGAATTCCTGGCTCACAGCACCAGATTGTTCCCGAGCAGCAGGGAAGGACACTCACAGGGCATTCCCACTCTTAGACAGCAGCATACCCTCTGTAAACCCGCAGCACTCCCAGCAATAAAGGAATCACTGCCTTCTGAATGCAAGCAAACGGCATCTTTCCCCTCATATTGTTCCTGGGAATGGACGGTTTCCTTTGAGTTTTGGGGAGCTGGAAGCACACTGCCCTATCCAAGAGAAACTCCAGCTCCCACTCTCACGGCTCCTGAGGGAGAAGCTGCCCTCCCACAGCAGCAGTGGCCAGCCCTCCTCATCCCACATGAGAGGCAGGAATTCATGGATGGGGTCCTGCAGCCCCATCCTGCTGCACCCACCCTTGGGAGTCTGGGATAAGGGGACATGTCCCAGGGCTGTCTGTGCTCCCCAGGGAGCTGCACAAGGGGACTCGGGAAGGGGACAACACACCCAGCTCCTCTCCAGCCCAGCCAGAGCAAGGAGGCAGCAGGAATGAATGAGCCCCAGCTGTTGGCAAAGAGAGCAGGAACTTGAGGAGAACTTGGATGGGGATCCAGGGAGGAGGAGGAGAGCAAGGAGCTGCCTGTGGATGTGAAATGTCTCGGCAGGGGTTGGGATAATGGTCTAAAGGCTGTTGGTGGGGGTGGAGATGCTCAAGGATTCCAGGAAGAGCTGGTGGCCTGGGCACCTTCGTGTCCTCACACCACTGTGCCTTCCCCTGCCTTAAAGTACTGGGAAACTGGAGAAACATGTGATAAAGGGGATGAGGCGGGACAAGGATATGCTGAGGGATTAAAATGGAATGGGGGGGGAAAGGTTGGCCATCGAGGGTCTGGGGAACACTGGTGTGACAACAGCAGGTTGGAGGAGGCCCAAAATGTACCTGGAGGTCAGGAGGGAGATTCAGTGGGACAGAATTACTGGGATATACAGGATAGGGATAACTGGGAGATAAACAGGAGCTCAGGGGAAACGGGAATGGAGACTCTTCTCATGGAGTCTGGGCAGGAGAATTGGACTGTCCTGGGGGATAACAGCAGGGAAAATCTGGGAGCTGTGTTATGGACTGAGACCTAGATACAAGGCCATGGGTGCAGGGAAAATCTGGGAGCCCTGTTATGGGATGGAATTAGACCCAGGTATGAGGCCATGGGTGCAGGATGGGCCCTTTCCAGTAACCACCAATATCAAGAGATCCTTACCATTCTTCACTTGGATTGCTGAGCCTTGGCCTTGAAGGTGGACCACAGCTGGCTGCAAACACCAAACACAGCGTTAGCAAATGTAGCCAGGAAATGTTTACAAAAACCCCTCCCAAGGCTGGGCTTTTTCCTGGGAAGATCAACCCACCTGGATGTCTCTGGAGCCGGCCTTGTCTGTGGCACCTGCAAAAGGCAATTTCATGTTGTTGAAGAAGAGGGTTGAGTGAAGAATCCCAAAAATAAAACTCTTCTTACCCCATAATAACCATTAAATCCCCACAGAAATAAAACTTCTCTTACCCCAAAGTAATCAGTAACCCCCCATTAACAGAGGCAGGACAGCACCACAAGTATGGGGTGCAGGCAACATTAAAATATATAAAATATAAATATTAAAAAAATATAAAAAAATACATAAAGAAGACAAATATTCATCCTACATTTCCCTATTTTAATCCCGCATTTCTGTCATCAAAATTAAAAATTCAACCGTTATTCAACCAGTTTCCACTAGAAGGAAAAATTGCACAACCCTTTCCCTGCTCTGTGGTGGCCAAAAGCCTCTTGGCTGCCAAGATGACAAGTTTCCCTCTGCAGTAGCTCAGGTCATTCATTGCATCCCAGCTCCACACTGAAATCTCCCTTCTCCGGGAGCCAAACCCCTATTAAGGAGGAGATGCCTCTGGCAGGATACTGGAGCTGAGGCTTCCTGCTGCTCCTGCCTCTGCTCAGGCAATTAAGGATCACAGAATCCCAGAAATCCAGAGTGGTTTGGGTTGGAAGGGATCTTAAAGATCATCCAGTTCCAACCCCCTGCAGTGGGCAGGGACAACTTCCACAATTTCTGAGATAAAAACTGAGAAGTCTCCAAGTTTTCCCTTGAGCCATGTGGGCTACAGGGTAATAGCTCTGACATCTCTGGAGATGTGTTTATTAATATTAAACTGCTCATGTAGATATAACAAACACTGCTGATGGGAATGTCCACTAACCTGCATTTTAAGGAGTTATTAAATTCATGGATTTTAGCAAAATAATCACCACACGACTCCGTGGAGAAATAACGTGGTGCAGACACAGGGAAATGGAGAAAAATGGAATCAAGAACTGCAGGAGAAAACTATTTTTCTCTGGATGGTAGGGGAGGGAAGGGAAGGTAGGGGTGGGAATCTGCTGTGTTTCCTGCCTTCCAGGTCCTGATGCAAAGAATCATGGAATCACAGACTGGTTTGGGTGGGAAGGGACCTTAAAGCTCATCTCGTTCCACCTCTTGCCACCTTCCACTAGACCAGGTTGCTCCAAGCCCCACCCAACCTGACCCAGGACACCCGAGTCCTGCTCCAGGATGCCGTGCCATCACATCCAGACACTCCTCAGGGGGGAACACAGAGCCCTTTTATTCCCGTGTGGCATCTCCCGCGCCGATGGCATCCCCAGCTCCGAGCAGAGGAGGGACAGAGCTCTCACCTGAGGGGCCCTGCAGGCCGGGGGGTCCCTGAGGGCCCGGCGGGCCAGGGGGGCCGGGCGGTCCCATGACGGTTGTGCCGGGAATCCCGGGGATGCCGGGAATGCCAGGGGGACCCTGCGGCCCGGGAGGACCTGGCGGCCCTTGGGGACCGTTGGGCCCTGGAGGACCAGCCTTCTTTCCTGGAAAACACAAGGTCAGGTGTTACCTTCTGCACGTGGGGTGGGCTTTGACCTGCAGGGAGCGGCAGACAGGGGATGCCCTCGGGGGCAGCGTGTCCCAGAGCTGGTCACGGCCCTACGGCTCTGGGATGCTCTCTGGGTACAGTCAGGATGCTCCCCGTGACCCATGGACACTCCAACACACCCAGCCAAGGCTGGAGTGGTAAAGTCCAGGTGACCCACTCCACAGTTTCTCAGTTTTCCACTTGTTGATGGAAAACAGTGGAAATCTTCCCTACCTGTTACACACTAGGATTAGGAGATGATCCCCACGGCTTGGTCTCCTCCAGAGGGCAGTTCAGAGCTGACTGCAGCATTGCTGGAGGAACCCCTGTGCTGCTTGTGCCTCAAAATAATTAAATATGTTGGGCTCTGGATGGAGGGGTAAGGGAAGGACTAACCCCACCACGAAGATGGAAGCACTGGGAAATTCTTATAATCGTGGAATCACAGGATGGCTTGGGTTGGAAGGGACCTTAAAGACCATCCATTTTTACACCCTGCCCAGTCCAACCTGGCCTCGGACACTTCCAGGGATGAGGCAGCCACAGCTTCTCTGGGCAACCTGTGCCAGTATTTTATAAACCTCATGGAAAAAAAACCTTCTTCCTTAAAATGATCCTCAAACACATCACGTGGCCCCAGGAAGAGAAATGGCATAACCACATCAGTAACTACTCATACAAATACAAAGTGGGCTGAAACCAGGTCTGCAGGGAAAGCCTGGCCTGTCCTCAGCTGATTTTCCAGGTCCTCAACAGAAATTATGTTCTTTTGATGTAGTTATTAAGATGCCAGTTTGCAACAGCTTTTATGCCAAAGCGCATAAATGGAGCAAAATCACTCCAATTGCTGCCACAAGGTCCCCAGTAGGACAGAATTAAACACTTTGCTACATGACAGCAGCAGTTGGGATATGAAATTATGGTTATTGGAATAGTTTCCAAGTACCTTTATGTTCTTGTTTCTCAACTAATATCCATCTTTGTAATGGGATAAAACTATAAGGAGAAATCCATCTATTTTAGTTAGGACAGGGGTGGAAATTTCTAGGTGGCCATTAGCCAGGAACATGGGTACATGGACATCAGTGTGGGACAATTGTGTGGGTAATTTAAACATTCAGAAAACTAAGTTAAAGTAAGGAGGGGTGAGTAAAATAACACTGGTGTCCAAAAAAAGGGGGGGGAAAGGTTTAAGGGGACAAATCTCCACAGCAATATTTCTGTCCAGATCAGCAGCCACGACTTCCAATCCAAGCTGGCCACAATCCAGCCTTCCCCTAATCCAGAGATTTTCTCCCCTGGGCTGATGATGTGCCTTGGAGTTGATCACCCTGAATCACACCCATCACCTCTTTCCCCTAAAACACACTGAACTCCTCTCACATCCCCCGATCCAGGCCATCCGAAGGGAGGATCGAACGCAGGGAGTCGGGAATGCTGCTGCTGTCACTCCTGGCTTTCCTTCCCAAGAGGGATACAAATTACAGCTGGTTTAACTCATCTGCCTCAGAAGTCTGCTCTGCTACTAAGGGAGCTGCTGCTTGAGCAGTGAGACAATTGCACATCCCACATTTTCTGTGCGTTCCCCTCCTCCGAGTCATTTCAACCATTTCTCTGCATTAACAAATATCACTTATTAAACTCACAAGGCAAAAGATATTTGATTTGTTTGTCTGAGAGGACCCCAGCTCTCCAGGGAGGGTCCCAGCACCCAAATCCCAGCCTGCCAAGTCTCCTGGTGTCTGTACCCACATAGCAGGCAGGCTCTGAGACACAGAGCAGGCAGGACCAGGGAATTCTCCTTAATCCTTGCCCAGCAAACAATAAGCTGTAACTCTAAAAAGAATTAAATGTGACAATACCATAAAATTGAACTATTTTATACAGCTGTATATAATACAGCTCTAGGAGATCTCCCTGCCCCTCTGGAATTGCTCTGAACACCACAGCCATCACTTGTTATTAGCTGGGCTGATTTAATGTGGGTTGAGGGTTTCTGAGCTTTGTTAGGACAAACTCCTCCAACATAAAATTTTATGCTGCTTCTGAGAGTCAGTACAAATGAAGTCTCTAACTGTGGCCTGTTTCCACCTCTCAGCTGTGCATCTGGAGTTTGCATCCAAGGATTAAAGTGATTTGACGTGTTATTACAGTAGGACAGACATGGGAAGCTCGGCTGCTCCCGCTGTTGATGGTGGGGATGGAGCAGAAAGGGCTCTTGAGGGACACAGAGAATTGCTGAACAACTAACTGTTCTGTTAATTAAATACACATTAGCTACAACAGGTAGCAAGCAGAGAGTTGCCACTGCAGCTGTCAGTGCTTGGGTAGGAGCACCACGTGCTGCTCACATGGGGTGTGAGCCCCTCGGTGAGCTGAGGCCTCTGGGGCTGGAGACAGCACAACCTCCAGTTACACACACCTACAACCTGCTGTGAGCTTTTAAAGCACTCCCAGAAGCATTTAGATGGTTACAAGGGGCAAAACCAGGTAACTGACTGCATTTCCCTGGAACTGAGACTGCAGCAATTTACGAGGAAAAGCTGACAGAGCAACTCGGATCCTGGGACTCACTCAAGTTCCTGGTGGTGTTAAATGTTCCCCAGGAGTCCTACAGAGACAAGGATGGCATCAGCAATCCAAGAAACACAGGGCTGCCTCCTGAATAACCCAAATCCCAACAATCCACCAGTAGGTGTTAGGAAAAGTGGGATGCAAAGTGTGTCTGTTGGGTTTGGTGGGTGTGAAGGGGACCCCGGGCTGCTGGTTGGCAGGCTCAGGATGAAAGCCAAGGATGGCAAACAGCAAGTGGTTCCTGATGCTGGTTCATGACTCAATTCTACTCCATTCTTTAATTACACCATCTTCAGGATTACTTTTATAGAACATAATTAACTTCCTTCAGTGCTAAGGGAAGTTTTAAGGGTGTTGTGGGTGTTATCCCTGCCCTTCCCAGAGCTGAACGCTGCTGCTGGTTTCTCCTTTGTGTTATCCAAAGAGAACTCACAGCTGGGTGACAAACACAGAAAGGAAAATTAAGTTAAAACTCAAACTTACCCTTTTTCTTGTTTTTCACTGAGCTTGGACCTACAAAGAAAAAAAGAAGAAAATTAGTGAAATTCAGGGATCATTTCAGTGGAGCAAATCCCCATTGCCATTTTATTTTCCAAGTGGACAATGGATGAGTTTGTGGCCCATGAAGCTGCACTGGAATGGTCTGAGCTGAGAGCAGTAACCCAAATATTAGAGCATCACAGAGAGGTTTGGGTTGGAAGGGATCTTTAAAGATCATCTGGTCCAACCCCCTGCCGACTCCTTGTGAGCCAAGTTGTTTAAAAATAAGAATAAAATACTAAAAAAACACAAAAGCAAAGAATTATTATGAACTGGCTGTTTTGAACAATGGGAACCCAAAGCTCCCTAGCACGAAGAGAAAATATTTATAGTGAAGCTGAGAAATGACAGGACTTTCTGAGCAGAGGCTGAAGTGTGAAACATGTTCCATTGCTTCCCCAAGAATTAATCACGGATGGGAATGAACTGCAAAATTCCCCAAATATTCCCTCGCTGTTCATCAGTGAAATCCCTCTAAAACCCAGGGTTTAGCACATGTTGATGACTGAAATCACCTTTAACTGAGATAGAATTATAACGAACGGAAGGTAACGAGGTTGCTTTGAGCCTGAGGTGGTGGAGAAAGGCAAATTCCCAACAGAAGTGCCATTTTTCCGTGGCTGGTAAAAGGAAAGATGAGGGAAGGATCAGAGAAATACCCAGCAAAATCACTGATGCCTTTTTAACAGGAATAATAATTTCCCTACATTATGCTGTGGAGTCATGGGAAAATTATGGAATTATCTATAAAAGGCATTATCTGTAAATTTTAGGAAGAAATCCTTCCCTGTGAGGGTGGGGAGGCCCTGGCACAGGTTGCCCAGAGAAGCTGTGGTTGCCCCATCCCTGGAAGTGTCCAAGGCCAGGCTGGATGGGGCTTGGAGGAACCTGGGCTAGTGAGAGGTGTCCCTGCCCATGGCAGGGGGTGGAACAGGATGAGTTTAAGATCCCTTCCGACTCAAACCATTCTGTGATTCTATGATTTAAAATACTATTTCTGCTAGTCCAATTTTTTTACAATCTAATTTTTTTTACAATCTTCACGCTATTAAAACAGGCAGACGGGACAACAGGTGGGTTTCCAGCAATGCCAGGCCCAGATCTCACCAGGAAGCCACACCAGCAGCTCCACCACGAGCAGACAAACTGCAAGACCCAGGCAGGGCAGACGAGCTCCACTTTTTTTGCCATTCCCGAGCTCCACCAGCCCTCGTTGGAGGCACCAGCTGGTTAACAACATTTCCAGTGTGGAGAAAGAAAAAAAAAAAAAAAGGTCCTTTAAAAAATCCCCCCCTTGCCCCCCCGGCCCAAGGCAGCGAGAGGGGAGTGCCGCGCCTGTGCCTGCGCAGCCCTCGGAGTCACGAGAGTTTATTTCATGTTCCATATATCACACCATTAGCGCCACGACCAGAGTGAAAGTACAAATAGCTGCGGCCAGCCAGACACATCGGGGCTGCCTGCAACCAATTAGCTTCAAAGATGAATGGGAGGAATGAGAACCACATGGGATGTCAATGTTCGCAGTCCATATTACAACACGCGCATCTGTTCCAGGCACGGCAGAGAGAGATGTTACGGCCCTGCAAGTGAATCTTTCGACAACCACGGGGAATACTCCTGACACAAGAGGGGGGAAAAAACCCAGCGTTATTAGGCTTGGGAGCTTCTGACTCTCTGGGGTCTGCATCTGTTTGCCTCCCAATAGCGGGGGTGGGGGATTTAATTGCAGCGCGGAGCTGAGCGTTCGTCTCATGGAGCAGAAGACAAAGTTTTGCTCATTTTTGCTCAAAATGGTCAATTCATGAGCTCTTGCTCAATTTAGGCCACAATGGTAATAAATTACTGAGTCTGAGAAGCTGAGGGCCACGGAAATTTCAGATCAATGCTCCCTCAGAACAAAAGGTGTTGAGTCCCAAGGCTTAAAAACTTGACTTGATGTACATTATCCAAACACTGATGGGCAGAGGAGAAAAATTATAATTAAAAAATCCTTTCTGCCAGGTTTTCCAGAGGTCAGAACCCAATATTTAAGCAGTAAAGCTTGTTAAATGCTGCAGTGGTTGAACACATAAATAATACTGTTATAATATAATGGATGCCTCATCCCTGGAAGTGTCTAAGGCCAGGTTGGACGGGGCTCGGAGCAACCTGGGCTAGTGGAAGGTGTCCCTGATCGTGTCCTGATGGGATCTGAGAGCAATCCAAGGCCTCAGCTGCTCCCTGGCACCTCTCTGCCCTTCTTTATAGAAATAACCTTAAGTGCACCTTTCCTGTGTCACCCCCATTCCTCACAAATCCCTTCACACATCCATTAGGAATGTCCTGGAGATCCAGCTCCTGGTGCTGACTGCCAGGATCAAACACAACAGCCACCCAAGCAGAGTTATCCTTCTGGACTTCTACCCTTCTTCCCACTAATCCCACCTTCTTCCAACCCCCTTTCCACATGCTGTCTGCATACCTTTGAGGTCAAACCAGACCCCAGACCCAGGGAAGACCATTCCCCTTCTACATTTCCTGTCTTTCAGCTGAAATTAAATCTACATTTAAACTCTAATCCCTCCCTGAAGGAGCTGTCAGCTCTGTTCACTCCCTTGTTTTAGCTTTGCCAGAGGGAGGGAAGTGGACCAGAACTGTTAATACAGAAGAGGACTGGAATAGCAGAGAGGACAGGTTGGATGGCTTTGAAGGATAACAAGCATGGAATGAGGTTCAGTCATACCAAATATATAGTCCTATAAAATATATATACATGGGAAATAATAAACTGTTCTGCTGGATCATGGAGCTCCTCAGGACAACACCTGCACATGTTCAGTTGCTGTCACTCAGCCAAGTAAGGCAGAAATACAATCCTAGAATGGGAACACCTCTGGAAGACTTGGGGAAATCCTGCTGCCCCTCAGTGAGCGTGTGTGAAAATCCTGGCAGCAACACAGCCAGTCCTGATCATCTAATGCAGAAAGGTGAACTGAAATGAGAAGAGTTTCACAGAAGGGCTCCTGGGATGGTCAAGAAGTGGTCAAGTGAGCCATCAACAATGGGAAAGGGTGGAAGTACCGCTGGGAAAGGCTCTGGTGATGGGCACGGAGGGAGAAGACCTGTCAGGGCTTCAAGGACAGCACTGGCACGTCCTCACATGTGTGAACTGCTCCCCAAGACCATCCAGTTGGAAATGAGAAGGCTCCTGAGAAGGAGCACAGGCTTGGAGGGGATCTTCTGGCTCAGAGCAAGAAGTCACTGAAGTGACCTGGTGTCACTGGTCGCTGCTGAAATGTCTCTCCAAAGCTCATCAGTCCCCCTGGGAGGTTATTTTTGTCTAACTACTGAAGCTCTGGGGCAGGCTATGGTCTGACTTGAAATGTTTAAGCTACCTGATCTCCTCTTAACATTTATATTCCCTTTCCTTGGATTTCCTCTGGGAAAAGCCTCTGACTCCTGCTGTGGTAACTCAGGTCAGCCCATCCTCTGCCAGCTGAGTTCTCCATCCCAGGATGGGATTTCCCCAGCCAAGGTGAGAGAAGGAATGCTGCACACTGGGCTTTGGAGACCCTGGCTTTGAGCAACATCCCAGAGCTAGACTTCTCCAAAAGCTTGTTTTCCACACGTGTTGGGAAATAAAAGGGAAGGATAACAGAAAAGGAGGGAATATCAAGCCAGCAAGAGTGGTAAACTTTGAGGGAAAGGTACAAGCAGGAAAGGACAACTTTATATGATGACAAAACCCCAACCCAAACAGAAGAGCCCCCCTGGAATCCCGCAGAGCCACCACAAGTGGAAGGCTCCAAACAATTCCAAATCACTTCTAGCAGAAGCACAGTGGGTTCAGACACAGACTTCTCACTTTGAGCTGAAGAAAACATTTGCAAGAGATGAGTTTTTGGTGCACAAACCCACAGCTGTGGCCCAGCAAGCAGCAGAAGACATCTAACCATGCTTCAGGGAGCAGGTTCCAGCCCCAGCAGCCCTACCATCTGCTGGACCACTTCCAAGGGCTTCAGAAAAAAAAAACAGATGGTGATGCAACTCAAGGATATTACATGTGACATGTTTTCTCTTATAAAGATTAATAGGGTTTACTCTCCCCCCCCCTCTGATTTCTCTTTCCTCACGCTACACACTGCTATGATTTACTATAAATACAGAAATACCCCAAACTTCTTTAGGACATATGCTGATATAAATAGGATATTAAAAAACTCCTGCATTCCCTTATTAGCTGTGTGTGTGTGGATTAACAAGAAATAGTTCAAATTCCTGCAAAACAGTTCAAACTGGTTTTACTGATGGGAACAGATCTTTGTAATTACACTTATTTTATATAAAACCTATAAAAGAGTGACTATTATAGAAATCAGTCAAACAAAGGACATACCTACAGAGGCTGCTGAATGTGCTTGAATTCCCAGTTGCCAAGAGCAGGATGAAGTCATCCAGTGCCACAACCATGTTTTAGCTCCATCATTCGGTTTAGAACAGACACCAATTGATGTCTTCAAGGTGTTCTTCCAGTTTGGGGAAGGTATGGAGCAGCAACCACCATTTTTAGGTATCCATCCATCCTTTGCAGGCTGTGCCAACCTGTTTTCAGAGTTCACTGCTGCCCCCTGGGATTATTAAGGTGTCCCTTGTCTATTTTCCTGTCACTAAGTTATTATGGAATAATCACCAGTCTTCTTATTTAAGCACCAGACTGGTCTGGGGTATATGTAAGACCAGGTAACTCCAGTGAGCCATCCCTGTTTCCATTACTATTCTGCCCTGAGAGATGAGAGGGTGGAGGTACTGAGAAATTATTTTCATCCCAGGTTACAAACACAATCAGAGACAAAATCCTGGTGATTATTGAGATGTCAGCATCACCCAGAACTGTCACATCACTTCTCAGTCCTTCATAAAATACACATAAAATGGTTAAGTCATAGAATCACAGAATGGTTTGGGTTGGAAGGGACCTTAAAGATCATCCAGTCCCACCCCCTGCCATGGGCAGGGACACCTTCCACTGGCCCAGGTTGCTCCAAGCCCCATCCAACCTGGCCTTGGACACTTCCAGGGATGGGGCAGCCACAGCTTCTCTGGGCAACCTGTGCCAGGGCCTCCCCACCCTCACAGGGAAGGATTTCTTCCATATATTGAACCTAAATTTCTCCCCTTTCAGTTTGAACCCATTACTCCTTGTCCCACCACTCCAGTTCCTGATGAAGAGTCTCTCTCTGGCTTCTCTGCAGCCTCTTCAGATACTGGAAGCAGGTGGAGTCTCCATCCCTGGAATGACTGAACGTGGCACTCAGTGCTCTGGGCTGGGGGACAAGGTGGGGAAGGGGCACAGGGTGGACTCCATGACCTTGGAAGTCTTTTCCAACCTCAGTGATGCTGTGATTCTATAAATCCTGCCCATCAACCAACCCCTCTGTCCCTATTTGACCAATACTAAGGTGGAAAGAGAAGCTCAAGTGTTACCTGAGATTTCAAGTGACAAATCTCCTGCTGACATGGATGTAAGTTGCCCCAATGAATAAGATCAAAACCCTCCACTTGGTCAAACCTCCAAAATTCAGTTGTTTCCTTCACAGCAGCAGTGTAGTGACATTCACTTCATTCTCATGGGTAGGAGATATGTAAAGCTCTTCAAATATTTTTAAGCATGGCCTTATTAATGCCAGATTACAGTGGAGTTGGGGAGAGAGGGATGTCAGCTCCCAACACATGCTTAATCTAGAACATGTGCTTTGGGGGAGGTTTGGAACCAATATGTTTTCAACATTTTCAGGAAATTTGGTCTATCCAGATGAAAGCTTCTTGGACTCTACTGAACTATCAGTCAGTGATACAAACACTGGAACAAGAGGAATTTTTTCCCTTTCCCTGAAAAAGAAAGTGCTGCTTCACCAACTCCAGGCAGAAAGGCAACAGGTCTTGAAGAGCAGCTCTGGCATTATTACTCCAGAATATTTAGAAAAGATGATAAATTATAGATGAAGGAAAATATCCCAGAAGTAAAACATATCCTGTGTTACTCCAAACTCCTGGTGTGCCTTGCCAGAGTGGTTTTTTGAGGGGGAAGGGGGGGTCTTCTGCTAAGTGTGGAGGGAAGATGCTGCCCATACTTACAGGCTGGACCCAAATCAGGGATGTGATGCTCCAGTACAAGGCTAGAACTAATTTCAATAAATCTGAATATAGGGAATACATTCTGTTAGAAAACAGAGAGGGAACTCATCGTACAAAGGAGGGGAAAGATGAAACAGCACTACCTGATGTGTTCCTGTGTAGGGCAGAGCCCAGGGCCATTCAGCCTCCCTGGACCACCACTGCTGCTTCTCTCTCTCTGCTTTTGTTTCATTCTTGTTTCAAAACTCTTGGAAATTTGTATGTGAAAAGGCCTTAATGGTCTGTTTCTGGATACATCCAACACTGAGAAGCTCCACAGCAGCACCCCATAAACCAGCACCCCATAAACCAGCACCCCATAAACCAGCGCTCCCTCCTCGTCCTTCCTCCCGCAGCAGTTCCCAGTGTGATCCCCGAGGGACATCCCCCCATGCTGCTCCACCTGCACAGCACAGACACAGCCCAAAACTTCAGCAGCCTTTGCTCAGTGGTTGCCCCATCCCACTCTGGAGTTACAGGCTGCTGAGTCCCCAAAAATGGCTCGGAGCCAACTCATGGCTGACAGTTCTGATTCCCCACCCCTGTGCCGGACTGAGCTGCCCCACACCCAAAGCCAGGCTCCCAAAGCCAGTCTCCTCCAGCCTGGGAGATCAAGGAGAGTTTGCAGCTCATTCTGGGCTCTCCAGAGGCACTCCCTTGGCTACATCCACTTTTTGAGACAATTCTTCAGCTCTTTGATGGACTTTTCCCACGTCTCCAGGGGAATTGTCCCGCACTGAGGTCACTTCTGGGGCTGCTTGGCCAGAGGGTGTGAGCAGAGCTTGTGCACCGACACCAAGGGCTGAGAATCACTTCTCTTATGGTGGCTTTGGTATAAGAGTGGCCTTGTGCTGCCTCCCTGCTCCCCTCCTTGCATTCCACCAAAGGACAAGCCTCCATCCATGTGTCATCCAGATGAGCAGACGCTGCTCCAGGAGCTCCATGGATCAGTAGCCTGTTCCCTCCCTATTCCTCTGATCCCATACACCAGATCTCAGTTCAAGCTCATCGGTCTGAAAACACACGGAGAGAAGTCACAGCTCATCCCAAGCCATCCCTGGAGCCCCTGGAGTGACACGAGATGCCAGAGAGCCACAATCTCTCCTCTCAAGCAGCTTCAGATGACACAAGATATTCATCACGGAACAGGGGTTTTTGTTGTTGTTGTTGTTGTTGAGAAAAGTTTTTTTCTCTTGCCAATACTCAGAGATTTTTGCCTGCCTTGACACAACCCAGACACTTCAGGGAATAACCTGGTCAAGCTGTTAAGGATAGTTGAAAACAAATAAACAGATAATGCCAACAGTGACAGCAGGTCGGGATGTAGTTTATCCTGATTTTTACACATATTCAAGGGAAAAAAATCTGCTTACTTCAGTTCAAGATGATCAGAACTGAAGTGAGAGTAAGAGACAGACCTAAGGGACCATCAGTCTTCAACCTGCTCTAGGTAAAGGTGCCATGTTAAGCAACTCCCCAGCTGGAAAGGACAGAAGAGGAGGATGAATGTAGCTGCTCTCATGCATTCAACAGGTTTTTCCACCTTAAAAAGGATGGTGGGACTCGAAGGTCATCAGGTGCTGTTTGAAGGGAGGTGCTGGAGCACCCACCAGCCCTGGGTGTCTCCTAAGGGCTTTTTGGCATAAGGAAAAAAATAAGTGCAGGATTGTAGAATAACCAGGCTGGAAATGAAAGTGTCCTATAGAGGTCTGTCACCTCTGCTCTTGTCACCTCTGTCACAGTGCTGGTCCCGTTTAGGGGGAGAGGGCTGGATCCAGTCACTCCAGTTCCTCCATGACCTCAACTCTGTTTCTCCAACACCCAGAGCTCTGCTGAAAATCCTTCCTCGCTGCTTTCTTGTGTAAGGCAGAGGTGTCCTTACTCACTGCAATGGGAATCACTTTATAGGACACAAAGAACAACCAAATTGATTCATCTCCTCCACCCCATCCAGATCCACCCTGGGATCGGTGGCAAGGCACCAAGACAACCTGCTGGTACCATGAAGGCTCTAAAAAAACATCTCCAGTCTCTGCTGAGTAGGTGCAAGGACACCACAGCACAAATGTGGTCACGAGCAAAGACAAAATCCTGCTCCCAATTAACTACAGAGCCACTGTTGCTGGCAAACTGACACTGCACTGCCTCCTCAAAAACACAAAAAGCCAATCAAACATAAATCCCCACCCTTCTCAACTCGCTCCCACATAATCAGTCCCAGCCAAGTTCCTGGGGTTCACACCAGAACCTGTGGCCTTCATATTTCATTTTCCACACTCTCGCTGGCTATGGAAGGAGATGATGTGCCTTTTGTTTCCCTTCAGGCGTTTAGGTTGGATTCCAAGCACTGGGTCCTTAAGCAGAGCTGACAAACAACAGCACTATCTCAAGGCTTTTTTTGGCTCTGGCTGGACTCACAAGGCTGATTTTCTATACACCACTGCACCCTATTGCTTACTTTATCAATCCCACATATTTGAACCCAACAATTTAAAGCGTGGTATTACAGCTGTGTTTTTATTTTGTTTGTTTTATTCGGTTGTTGCTTAACACAAAACACTCTGACATTTTTAGTCACATCCCACTAAGATAAACAACTAACATATGTCATGAATTCCAGCAGAAATGATTCCCAAGTGGTGCTGCAGCAAGGTTTTAACCCGGCCTACGAGAGGCTCTCCCAAATTGTTTGCTGGATGTTTGAAACGCGCCCTTCCCACCACGGGTATCCATAAGGAATCGAGGGCAGGTGGGAGGAAATCTCTTGGACTGCCTCATTCCTGCAGAACTTGACATGTTTTTCTCCTTCCCATACGTAATTCTGCCTAATTGGATGGAAAACCTCTGTAGCGTTGAGCAGCTGCCTGGGAACTGGTGGTTTAATTACACGGAACAGCGTGGAATTTATATCCAAGGATCTGTCTGTGTGCACCCACGTGCACTCCTATGTGGATGAGTCTGAAAAAGAGGGAAAAGAAGGCGAAAAAAAGGGGGAAAAGGGGAAAAAAGAAGGAAACCCAAGAGAGAGCCCACCACTTTTGGAAAGGTTGAATGAATTTGAAAAGGGGAAGAAAGAAGGGGAAAAAAGGGGGGGAAAAGGGGAAAAAAAGAAGGAAACCCAAGAGAGAGCCCACCACTCTTGGGAAGAGTGGATGAATTTGAAAAGGGGGAGAAAGAAGAGGAAAAAGAAGAGAAATAAGGAGGGAGAAAAAGGAGAGGGGAAAAATGAGAAGGAAAAGGGGGAACAAGGGGGGAAAAGGGGAAGCCCAAGAGAGACGCCTCCCTCCACTCATAGAAAGATTGGATGAATTTTAAAAGGGGGAAAAAGAAGAGACAAAAAGGGGGAGAAAAGGCAGGGAAAAAGGAAACCCAAGAAAGGCCCTACCACTGTTGGGAAGCCCAAGTGAATTCCCTGCAGCAGCTGTGACACAGGGAAGCACTGCCTGGCTCAGCCAACTCCTGTATTTGTCCATCCAAACCCATGAAGGGACTGCCCCAAACCCTGCTCGTGGGACCGGGGTCAGACACGGCTCCAACAGTGTCTCCATAGATCACAGCCAACAAAGCCCTCACGAGAACAGGCAGCCCCACACCTCATTCATCCAGTCCAACCCCCTGCCCAGGCAGGGTCACCTGGAGCAGGTGACACAGGGACACATCCAGGTGGGTTTGGGATGTGTCCAGAGAGGGAGACTCCACACCCTCCCTGAGCACCTGTTCCAGGGCTCTGCCACCCTCCGTGGAAAGAAGTTCTTCCTCACATTGAGGTGGAATTTGTGGTGTTTTAGTTTATGGCCACTGCTCCTTATCCTGTTGCTGGGCGTGACTGAACACAGCCTGGCACTGTCCTCTGACAGCCCTTGGAGATGCCTGCGTGGATCAGTGACATCCCCTCTCAGTCCTGCCCCCAGAGAAAGAAGCTTATTCAGCCCAAAACCTGCAGGAGGAGGCTTCCTGCAGTCGCTGGGGCAAGACCTGAGAGGGAGCTGCCACATCTGCCTGCTGGGAAGGTGGATGTGATCCAGCTCTGCACCAGCTCCGTGGCTTAGAGCCACCGGACGGGCTCGGAGCACGAAGCACGTGCTGAGCAATTTGTGTCTGCCTGCAGAGCCCTCCCTGGATGTGGCCAGAGCTGGTTTATGCACAGAAACCCCAGCTCAGCTGCACGTGCCCCAGCAAACAGACAATGGAGGCTCTGAGGCTGCGGGCAGGGCTCGGCAGCACGGGAGGAGCTGAGCCCTCGCAGCGCTCGGTGCGCGGCTCCCGCGGCCCAGACCCACGGGGCTCAGCTGCAGCCACATTCCTGCCCCGCCGGAACATCTGTTCCCCTCTCGTTAGCCCCGGCCCTGTTTTGTAACACAAGAAACTATCTGAGATTCCTGAAGTTCAGTGTTTGACCCGAGGCGTTCCGAAAAGCCCCGTTTTTCAGAAGTGGAATTCAGCCGGAATCACCAGTCACTTCTAATAACGCCGGGCCCTGTGCGACGCACAGCTGTGGGAAGGGCTGAGGAGTTCACTTCAAGTTTCAGTACAGCCTGTGGGAGCACCCAGGATCCATCAGGACAGCTCTGCGTCCACCCACAAGTGCAGTCAGTGCAACTGTCTGAAAATGCCACCGAGGGGACACTGAGCAGAGAATTCCTTCTCATCTCAAGCCCCCTCAATATCCCCGGCAACTCAAACTCTGCCAGTGGCCACCCCGCCGCCTTATCTGAACCAGACAGGAGGTACCAGGGAAGGACAAACACCCCCCTGAAGGAGCTCCACGGATGGAACAAATCAGCACCCCATCACAGCCTCATAAACATCCAAATAATGAAGCAGGGTTTCTTCTGGAACAATCCAGATCCCAACTGGAAGGGCTAGAGAAGAGGTCAGGAGGCAAATGGAGGTTGCAGATGGGTCAGAACACACTGAGCACCGTGAACCCTGTGAGCCAGGACAATTCCTCATCCCAGTCAGCATGCAATTGGACTTGTACCTCTCCCAGCAAGTTAATCGCTTTTTATATTTAACATCCAACTGGGACAGCAACATAGCAGAGGTCAGTGAGGAATTTTGGACTCCAGCAGTTCACAGAATCATGGAATGGTTTGGGTGGGAAGGGACCTTAAAGACCATCCAGTTCCACCCTCTGCCAGGGGCAAGGACACCTTCCACTACACCAGGTTCCTCTGAGCCCTGTCCAACCTGGCCTTGCACACTCTCAGGGATGGGGCAGCCACAGCTTTGTATGGGAATTTGTGCAAGTGCTGTCACAGAGCTGGAACCAGCACCTAAACATCACTCTGGGATTTAAGGTACAAGACCTTATACAGATCCCTGTTATCATAAGCCTGGGAATAACACGTGGATAAGGCTCTGTAAATAAACTGCAGCCTTAATTTTATCACAGTAGTAACAAATACTGACAGCAACGTCCCAGGAAAGGGATGAAGATCGTCCCCAAGGACTCAGACATCATCAGAATCCCCCCCTTTCTCCCGCTCAGGGGGAAATCACAGGGAAGTTCTGGGGGAGATCAGTCAGAGCGAGCACTCTGTGGTGAGCCTTCCTTTTGGGAGCGTCTCCCGCGCTCCAGGATCCAGGAAATGTTCTGTATTTACTGCGTGCTCATCACCATGGTTTCACAGCACAATGAGGCTCTATCGCCCTGCATCCATCTGCGTTTCTGGGAATGCCGGGGCTCTGGGAATTGCACGGGGCCGACACAAAGGCACTGATTGTTCTGGAGGCAGAGGGACGAACCTGCCCTTTCCACAGGAGAGGAAGCCGGCAGGAAAAGTCGCTATTGTGATCTGGATATCAAAAAAATAAGGAGGAAAAAAAAAGTCCCATTGCATGGTGGGCGCTGCCGGGTTGGGAAGGGGGATGGCTGGGACATGGCACCTGCAGGATCGGGGCAGTCCAGCAGGAGCCAGGCACCTCCAGCCAGGCTCAGGAATCAACTACCTGCTAAACCATCCAAAAACCATCCTAAAAGCCATGCTGGCATCAGCTAGCTGCTAAACCACACAAAAAACATACAAAAATTAACCTAAAACCACCCTTAAACCATCCTAAAATCACCTTAAAACCACCATAAAAAGCAAGGCTCTGGCATCAGCTACCTGCTATCCAAAAAGCATCCCAAGACCACCCAAAGATCATCCTGAAACCATCCAAAACCCGCCCTAAAACCACCAAGTGACTCCTAAGAGGGTGAAACTCTGGACCCAGGTAGGTGGTGCCTCACTTCCAAAGCTCCAGGTAAAAGCAGGGATTGGGAGGAGCTTCTCCTCCCCCAGAATTTATTTTTCCTTTCAACCAAAAGCCTTTTGCAGCACTGAAGCCCTCGAGTTCTCCTCCAGGACTTTCCTCAGCAGGAAGAACTGCCAAAGTAGTAGGAACCAAATTGTTGTCAGCTTAAGGACAGCCATCTGCTCAGCCTCTTCCCAGCTGCCCTGCTCCGAATCAAAGCCTGGATAACAATCCCTCATGTTTCTCACCAAGCTCAGTACGAAAAAATCTAGGAAGGGGGAAAAAAAAACCCCCAAACCAACAACCCCAAACCCAAAAAGCAAAAAACACAGAAACCAGGAAAGCAGCCCGGCAGGGATCTAACTGGGAACAGAGATGAAAGTAGGAGAAAAAGAAACTATTTTTTTTATTTAAAACAATGTTTTTTAAAGAGTCCTATTGACATCTGCTTTGTAAATGCTCTGTCATTATTTATAACCTCAAGAGCACGGAATTGTCTCTGTAGTTACAACCATGCTACTCCCAGATTTTGGCTTTGTTAGCAAAGAGCCAGCAGCATTTTTACTGACACTCTGGGAATTGAGATCTAACATTTCATACCCAGTTTATTTAAAAGTGGACTAATTTAACATTCTTGATGGTTCCTTTTAGCACAACTGTTGCTAATTAGCAGCTCCGGAATGATTTGTTCATCTGGGAGCAACAGCGGTTCCACAGCAGCATAAATACACCAGGGCAAAAGGGAAGGAGGGGGAGAGGGGAAAACGAAGGAGAGGCGTTGGAGAGAGTCAGGTTTTAGGGAACTAAGGGGAATTACGTGACAGGTGGAGTTGGCAACACAGAGGAGAAAAAATATAGTAAAAATAAAGAGTAAAAGGGATAATCCTGGTCCTTGAGGAGCAGGAAAAACTCATGGCAGTTTTTAAAGTTGAGCAAATGTTGAGTTTGATGCCAAGGACAGGAAAGTGGCTTAAAGATGATGATCCCAGGACTGGGACAGGCATCAGCCCCCAGCGATGCCCCACCGTCCCCCAAGGCTGGACAGACAGACGGACAGTGGGGTGGGAGCCAGGCCGGCACCTCGGCCAGGACATGACCTCGGCTGCTCTAACTGGCTCCAGGGCACCGTGTGTGGGGGACACAAACCAAAATGAAGCAAACACCATCATAAAACATGTCAGGCGGGTCAGAGGGCTGAAACCAGAGTCCTCGAAGGAGGAGCCCCTGGAATACCGGAGTCATGTCTGGGAGTGACAGGATCCAACCCATGGCTTTGCACTGTCTCACACAATTTTTCTTGGGTTTTTTAACAAAGAGGCACCAAAGCAGCTTTGCTGCTCGTGGCCTCCCACGTTCCATCCCTGTGGCTCTGTGCTCTGGGTACAGCCATCACCCTCCTCTGCCCATATGGAACCAGTTCTGCCCTGTCCCAAACCCTCCTTTTTCACAGCAGAAGACTTGAAAGCAAATTCTCCTACAGAAAAAGCTTTTAGGAGAGAAACCAGGTTATTTCTGATGTTCATAAATCATCAAAGGCAGCCTGTTGTGGGTACCAAGATGAGCAGGACTGGAAGAGCCGGGAAGGGGATGGAGCAGCCTCCCTCCAACCATGGCTTACAAGCTTGGATCACTTTGGTCTTTCACTGCACGTGTGAAAGGACTTGAAAGTTCATAAAATTAATTCCAGACAAATATTAGCGAGGCCTCAAGTGGAAAGCACATCTCCTTCCTTCTGGGAATTTATAGTTCATCCACTTTTATCTTCTGGAGGCTCTTTGGAGATCAAAGATTTGATCGACTTTCCCTTTGCAAAACTCACGGAGAAAACGGTGTTATCAGTGCAGTGACATGACTTTATTTATTAGTGTAATGATTCATTGCCCTGCTCCAACACCAAGATTCCTTCACGTAGGTCTAAAACAAACAGCACAAGTTCCCCAAGGACAGGCTCTGCTTGTTTATTGATTTCACGGTTGTTGCAAGGTCACTCCCTGCCCTGACAGCTCTCACTTGTTAACTGCAGCTCTACCCAATAAAACCACCACAGACAAACACGAGGCAACCAGTCACCAAAGCCATGAGGAACATGACCTGTCCCTTTGGCAGTTTTCCCATCTCTAGCAGCTATGGGGTCAAAATCCCTAATTTACAAAAAGACACAGATAAGAATCCCAGAATCACTGAGGTTGGAAAAGCCTTCCAAGATCATCAAATCCAGCCTGTGCCCAACCTCCCCCTTGTCCCCCAGCCCAGAGCACTGAGTGCCATGGCCAGGCCTTCCTTGGACACCTCCAGGGGTGGGGACTCCACCACCTCCCTGGGCAGCCCTTCCAATGCCTGACAGCCCTTGCCATGAGGAAATTCATCCTGATGTCCAACCTGACCCTCCCCTGGCACAGCTGGAGGCCGTTCCCTCCCCTCCTGTCCCTTGTTCCCTGGGAGCAGAGCCCGACCCCCCCCGGCTCCCCCCTCCTGTCAGGGGGTTGCAGAGCCAGAAGGTCCCCCCTGAGCCTCCTTTGCTCCAGGCTGAGCCTCCCCAGCTCCCTCAGCTGCTCCTGCTGCTCCAGCCCCTTCCCAGCTCCCTTCCCTTCCCTGGACTGGATAAGTGGTGGAAGTGCCTTGCATTTCTGGAGTGACTCAACTCTGAGCATCCAGAGAACGTAAAGGAAATCTGGGAAAGGAATGCCAGTCATAAGAGGACGACACATTTCCAAGCAAGCACAAGGATGATGAGCAAAGCCCTTGTTAGACACCGACTTTCAGCATCTCCATCTCCCCTGCAGCGTTTCTCTGCACATCTGGCAGTGCAGAGGCAGCCTGAGGGATGAGGCTGATTCCTCCCAACATCTGCCGGCAGCGCTCCATCGGCACCGCTCGCATCCAGTGGGAACTTGCTACCGACACAAGCGGCTGGTGAAGACACTGGGACAGATTTCTAGGAGCCGCTGGAAAAGGACCTGGATCCTGCCTGAGCCATGTGAGCACCAGAGCGACACCGGCCCCGGAGATGATGGACCACACGGAGCTGGAATCACTCAGGGAGTCTGTACCAAATGCATCATACTTGTCAGCGTTCCGGGGAAGAGGAATCCAGGGAGTTTCACCAAGCTCTTTCTTGGAGCAGAGCCACAGGGAAATGCTTTTCCACTGTGAAATCGTGAAGGTTTCAGGGGAGATGGGAAACTCGTGGAGCTGGACAGGAAAACTAACAACAGCCAAGAGGATTATAACATAGTCAGGCCTCGGGCTTAGCAGGCACCAGCCACACACAGACCACTGCTGCAGCATTCCCTTCCCCACTGTCCCAGGCATCCAGTCCTTTCTCCTCTCCAAATAAAAGGGCACCTGTGCTTTCCTGCAGTTGGCAACCACGGGAGCTCTTCCAGGAGGAAATGCTCATGTCTTAGGGTTATGACAATCACAAAAATACAGGATGGGAAATTAAATCCCTCACACTGAAATCAGGTACGTTTCCACTCTTCTAATCCAACTCTGACTTCCCTTCACATGGGCTTTGAACCCACCTAAGACTCCACTGCATTGCAAAACCCCCTTAGAGCAGTTACCATTTCGTGATCCAGATGTTCCCAGCTGTTTGTTGGATTATGAATAGCTCCTTGATGACTTCAAGCAGAGACAGGTGTGCAGAACAACAAATAAAGGCATAAAAGTACAAATTACTGCCTAAAATGAGCACGCTGTCAGAGGAGTCAAGGATGGAATTCCTAAGCAGCATTAAATTCACACAAAATCACCTGACCTACAGTTGCAGAAATCAGAACTCCTGGAATTCCTCATCTGGAAGGGAACCAAAATCAGAGAGAAGCTGAGCAGGACTCACCGTCGGGACCTTCGCTGCCTTTACTCCTTTTATTCCGGCGGACACGTCTCCCTTCTTCTCCAACGTGCAGCTTCTCCTCGGGGTGAAAGAAGTTCAGCAAGGCCAGCTGGAAGAGAAAGGACAAGTCTAAGCGTTTTTGAAGGGCTGGTTTAGCTGAGAAGGGAGATTGGAGTCTGAACACCAAATCCATTCCATCAGGGATAGAGCAGGAGAGCCAAGGGAGATGTGAGGTGGCTGCTCAGGCATGCTCAGCTCATCCCAAGCAGCTGTGTCCCCTTGGAAGCAGTGTAAGATTTGGGAAAACTCAACTTGAGGGGTTTTAGCAGGGAGAATGCTTTCCCCAGGAATGGGAGGCTTCAGGACAGGGACATAAGGAGATATATACTGGAAATAATCAAACACACTAAAGGCCGACATGACCATTTCTAATTATTCTCTGCAAAACTGGCTCAGTCCTGGAGCTCTTTCACCAGCATTACTCACTGCCAGTAAGTTTTTCCTCTCTGAAGCTCTCTTCTGCAAGCCTTATTAGCTACTGAGATTCAAAGGTCTTCAGGGACCGTTAAATCCAACCCAATATGCCACATAAATTAACACTTTAAACCTAGAGCAACGACATTTATAACACAAGCTTTTCCAAGAGGCAAAACTTTTATGTAGTGACCTCTTATTCAGGAAAAAATTGCTGGTGCCTTTAAAACTCTTTCACAGGCTTTAAATCAACATCCCAACCCAGAAATTGTAATTTGGGCTAGGAAACCAGTCTCCCAGCTACCCCCGGGCACAGCAGCTCATCACCAGTGGCATTTTCCCCAGCTATTCCCACTTCATAAAATAAGGAATTCAAAGATTTATTAGGGACCAAACACCTTCTGTGTGTTACTGCATCCACCAGCAGCCAGGGCTGCTCCCACTAGGATGGAGTTTTCTTGATGCTGAATAAACCCAGTCACAGTTATTTAAGCTGTAAACGCACAGAAAACCCAAACACAGCCCAAGACAAGAACCAAGAGGCTTCAAAAAGCAGCCCCAAAGGTTATCAAGCACGTTATTGTTCTGAGAACAAAACCTGTGGCATCAAAAGCATCTTTGAAAGAGCAGAGGAGAATAAACACCTCCCGTGAATGGCTGGATAAGAGAGCAGCTCCTTAAGCTACAGCCCATAAAAGTCCCTATCAATGGGAATAATCACCGAAGGCCTCTTTGCTTTGACAAGCCCCGGGGCTCTCACCTCCCCTCTCCAGGCCATTCCCAAGTGACACATCTCTCCTTCCAACCTCAGAGCATCCCAGTCCTGCTTCATTCAGATTTCACACCTGCATCTTGCTTTACTCCAACAAGCTCCAGTGCAGACCCACTGACGGGATGTGTTTGGAAACCCTTTGGTTTGCCACAAAGAAACCCTCAGAGCGTTCCTCGGGTTCCCAGAGTGTTTCTGTTTCACTCTGTCCATGTGCAGGCAGGTCTGCACTGCCTGCAAAATTCCTGCTTTTCTGTCATTGCAATGATTCAGCCCTTGTGGCCGAAAGGGCCCCGGAACGCTGCGGGATGACCTGGGATCAGCTCCCAAATGCCTCACCACGTGCACCATCAGACTTTTAAACATCCCCAAAAAGCAACGATGAGAAAAACCCACCTGCCTAAGGAAGGACAATCGCAGGGTTGGATGGAGAACCAAAGGGTCTCTTACAGCAAGGGGTAACTGGTGAGTACAAGGGGCACAGCTCCCTGTGCCCACCTTCCCAAACCTCCCACACCCCACTGTGCTGCCCCAGGCACGGAGCACTGGAGCAGGAGGCTCCTGTGAGCACCACCAGCACCTTCCGCGACACAGCAGAGCAAGGGATGAGCAAAAAGTGAATTTTTCTTTAAGCCACTTATTTAACTCAAGTTGAAACATTGCAGAACTAATGGAAGGGACAAATTGCATTATAATTCGGGTTAAGATGTCAGTGAAATGCTGTTATTGCTTAGATGCCTTACTGGAGCTTTACCAAACACGATGAAATAGAGGCACTGAAAAGGAAGCAGTGGAGAACCAGCCCATTGGGATGTGCAGCCTCCTGCCCCCAAACCCTGTGGATCTGGCCAAGTGACACAAGAGCTGCTCCCAGCACAATGCCCAAAGCTGACACTTTTCATCCTGAGCAGATTTTGTAATGGTACAATCCCAGTGGTGTCAAAGCAAACAGGTTTCTCCCAGGAACAGGCTGTTCCTCCAGGCTGAACAACCTCCACTCTGCTGCTCTGCTCTCACCCAGGTTTTATTCTGATGTCACTCATCACTCAGAAAAACACTAAATATTGGCTAAAAGTAATCTGCCCACTAAACTCTGTGTTTCTAATAAGACTGAGTCAGAAAGAGAAATGACAGTGAGGAGTCAACGACTGAAACACACCTTTTACTTAGGAAATAAAACAATAAAGCCTGCACTTTTTATTGTGACCACACGAGCTGCTGCTTTGAGACAACTCGTGCAAACCCCTGTTTCCCTGAAGAAGTGACACACGATCAGCCTGGGGGAATACTTCCACAGGGCTTTTAATTATGCAAACAATGGCATTTAACCTCCAGTGCCTGGCTCAGAAGGGTTCAGAGGTCCAGGCAGGGAGGGAGGGAGTGCTCAGGATCACTGTGGGCATCAGGGACAGGGCAAAGGGTAAGGAAGCCCTTGCAGCCACCCCAGGAATGCCCCATTCAGCCCCGAGCTCCCGCACTGAGGAAGGTCAAGTCTCTCTCCCATGACTCAAGGGCTCCCTTGTTCAGGGGCTGCAGCTGTGGGAGATGGGGAGACACTGGGGCTGCTGGCACAGCCATGAAGGGCCTGTCTGTGTCCGGCTGGGAGCGCAGCCGGCACCACTCGGAAGGGCAGCGAGGATTTTTCCATTCATCACCCCCGGGATATTAATATTATATTGGAAAGAAATCCTTCCCTGGGAGGGTGGGGAGGCCCTGGCACAGGTTGCCCAGAGAAGCTGTGGCTGCCCCATCTCTGGAAGTGTCCAAGGCCAGGTTGGATGGGGCTTGGAGCAACCTGGGCTAGTGGAAGGTGTCCCTGCCCATGGCAGGGGGTGGAACTGGATGGGCTTTAGGATCCCTTACCACTCAAACCTCTGCATCACCCTGTGGATCATGGGGCACCCTGGCTGTGGCACCATCCCTCCTGGAAGGCCTAAAAGGAATTATTACCTCGTCCATGATTTCACTGAAACTCCCCATCCTCAAAGTCACAGAGAACCGATTCTCTCAGACTCTGCACTTCCAGAGCCAGAGTATTTTGGAGGAGCCCAGCACACACAACTTCTCTCTTGGGAGCAGGTATTTTCCCTGCATGGCTCTGCCACAGCGACAGAGAAGTCTGAACCACCCCCATTTCCCTCCTCCCCCAAATCAAAGCCCTCAAATTACCTTTAATTTTAGAAACACCGTGTAAAGCCATTACAACTCAGTCATTCTAATCAAGAGAATCACTATAGGATGCAAAAAGGTCAAAAAACCAAGAGAGGAAAAATCCCAGGGGGAAGCCAGACCTCAAAATAACCTGTGAAACAATAGCACAGGCAAGTCTCGCTGGGGGAATTGGTTCTACCTTGGTTTCTCTCACCAAAACAAAGGCAAACAAAGGCACACATAGAACAGAGCTGATTTTCCCTGCAGAAACTGTGCTGGAAACGTGGGACAAAGCTGCCCTGGGATGGATGTCAAGGGAGCACTGTGGGAACTCCCAAAATATTGGAGCCTGTGGTCACTCAGAAACTCATTTGTAAGGATGGACATCCCACAACCTACGCAAGAAGGAATAAAAAATTATTTATATAAACCCCCCATGTTTCTTTAAGTTACTGTAAAATAGAAAGCTTTTTTCAGGCCGTGAGCCCCAGATGTACCTCAGAGTTATGACTGGACACACAAACCACGAGCAGTAAGAAAACCAAGGCCTGAGTGCTGCAGTTACTCTCAAATTTGCATATTTTAGTGCATCACTCTACAAAGGCCTTAAATAATGCACATCCCTCAGAAACATTTTACAGGAATGAATCACAGGGTCACAGAATGGTTTGGGTGGGGAGGGACCTTGATGACCACCCAGTCCCACCCCCTGCCATGGGCAGGGACACCTTCCACTGGCCCAGGTTGCTCCAAGCCCCGTCCATCCTGGCCTTGGACACTTCCAGGGATGGGGCAGCCACAGCTTCTCTGGGAAACCTGTGCCAGGGCCTCCCCACCCTCACAGGGAAGGATTTCTTCACAATATCCCATCTAAATCTACCCCCCTTAAGCTCAAAGCCATTCCTCCTTGTCCTGTCACTGCAAGTCCTGGTCAAAAGCCTCTCAAAGAACCACGGGACACCAAGGAAATGTACTTCCAACAGTCAAACGGCTTGGAAATAAGAAAAGTGGAAAAATATAACCCACCCTATGCAATTATGCACAAAAGGTGAATTTTTTCCCTAGGCAAATCCAAGTTTTTAGGAAGAACAAATGTCACCTTCCTGCAGAACTGGGACAAACGCTCAAACCTGCAGATGCACAAGCCCTTCTTGTTGAAAAGTATGTTCTGGCAACGTCTTTCAGAATATCTTCATCACTAATAAAACCTCCTAAGATCCTCTGCATCCAGCAGCTTCCAATTCCTCCTAAGAAAACAAGTCCAGCCAGCTTTAGATCTCATCAAGAAACCCACACTCCGCTACAGCTCAGTGTCTTAAAGCACCCGAGGAAAAAAAACCATGAAATCATCCCCTTGCATGATTGTTTGGGGGTATTGTTAAAGTCAAATTCCCTTTTCGTTTGCAGTTGGGGAGATCATTAGTGTGAGGAGCCTGTCAGCCAGGCCAGGCTCTGCAGCTGCATTCTTTGCAAGCAGTACTGTTGTTTTTCTGGCGCTCTGAAGTTCAGCCATCGGAGGTTGTGGTTCAGAGCAGCAGCTACTTGAATATCAGCCCCATTGTCCTCCAGAAATTCGCCTCTGGTAACACGTGGTGCAAAAAAAAAAAAAAAAAAAAAAAAAAAATAAAGAAATTTTTTTTTTTGCAGACTAGAAAGAAGTACAGGGAGCAGCTTTGCTTTTATGAAAAGAAACCCCATTCAACATATTTTAAGTCTTGCTTTTGTCATCGTTCCCTGCTCCTCATAAAAATGCAAGGAGTGAAAGAGTAAACAATTCCCATTTCAACATGGCAAAACTTTGACACCATGTCTTGTCTGCAGGACAAGCCACAGCCCTGAGTGCAGAACTTGTGGAACGTGATAAATACCATGGGGGGAGGAGCATGGGGTGTGATGGAGAGAGCAGAGATTATTATACATTCTCCACTCCCCCACCTGCCTTCCCCAAAGCTGGTGTTCCCAGCCTGGCTGTCTGCACCCTTTCCACGGGTCTGGAGCAGGTTACACTCCATAACAAACCCCTCCACCAGCTTTTTTCTGCAGGAAGCCCAAGTATGATCCTCGATGTCAAGATGCCTGCAACTCTTCTGATCCCTATTGCTTCACCTCTCTCACCTCCACTCTCAACACCTGGCACATCCCTGGTCTGTCCAGCTGCTCACCCCAAAGCCCGAGGTCCCAGGGGCACAAATCATCAGCTTGGAGTCAGTGTGAACCCACCACAGCTCCCCCTCACTCCCACCTGCACACGAGGATCCTCTCTGAGGCTTTCAGACCCAACGGGGACCTCCAAAAGCTTTTTCTACCCAAAGCTATCCAATAATCCAGAGAACAGAAGCACCAGTGATGCTAAGGATCCTATCCAGGTGGGAAGTTTGGGTGGGAGGAGGGATTGGCCTATGGTTCTGTGTGGGAGCTGTAGCAGCAGAGCCACCTCTGTCCCAATACACATGAGGAACTTCACACGTGACAACCAAGGAGCCAGGTGAGTATTTGGTCACTAGAAAACAGAAATGACCCTGGTAGATGGTTCACCTCCTCGTAGGTGGAGGTGGACCAGGAATGCCATGGACCAGGGGCACTGCACCAGCTCCTGCCAGCAGGCAGGAACTCCTATCTTGGCACACCTACAGTCCTTAACACGCCACCAGCACTCCTAAGAAGAGAGTTGAAGGTGCTCTCAGCCTGCTGAGCATCTCTGTCCCTGGGCTGAAAAGTCCCTGGGTTGAAAAGCCCCTGCAAAAGGAACTGTGCAATCCCCGTTTGGAGAAGGCCAGGGAGTCACACGCCAGCTCTTCTAGGGACTGAGGTAACAACCCCTGGAGAACAATGAAAGAGTAGGGAGCCTATTTTCCTAAGCTTTTATTGGTGTTTTAACTTCACTGCCCAGGAAAGCCAGGTATTTTGCAGCACAGAACACTAAATCCAACTGGCAGCTATCAGTCCAAGCCTCATTCCAGTGGGACGAACACGGGGAATTCACTGTCACTGGAGGGTGAAACACAGCTTGTAAATTTCCCTTCAGAACAAAACCCTTCCCAAACCTTTCCTCTCTCTTCCTCCCTTTCACACACGTCACAGAGCTTTAAGTAGATCTACACTAGCAGTGCTCACCTCATGTACTGCAACTCCAATTCCAAATTTCCTCCTTTCCTGTAATCTAAACCTTCCCCATCTAAAACTTAGCTTTGTTCAAAAAGCAACACACCAAATATTTATATTCCCACCGCTGACCCAACTGAACACACCACTTGGTTTTTATGTTCTATCGACTCAGGGAACCTGGAGCAAAAGTAGATAAACCCTGGCAGGGCAGAAGCAGCAGGCAGGTGGATTTGCTCTTCATGAGAGAAAGGAAGAGTATAACTCTGGAGAAGGAAGGTTCTGGAATTCCTACAGCACAGGGAGAATAACTTATGGAACCCCGAGAAAAATAGTTGCCATCATAAATCTCCCTAGAAAATCCGTTTCAGTATAAAATGGAACCAGGTGCACAATCCAAATCCCTGGTTCCATGCACACCACAACTTCCACTGACGTAGCAGGGGCACCTAAACAGCTAAATCTGACACCAGACCAGCATCACCTCAAGCCTGGAAGACAGTGATTTGGTTTACAAGGATGTCTGTCCAAACAGTTGTCTCAAGACACCTCTCCCTGGAGCTGCCTGGGGCTGTTGGCTCCCACAGGGACACTGGATGGAGACACAGTGCCCCTGGGATGGACCTGACCTCAGCAGTGCAGCCACTCCGAGCCACGGCCGAGGCTCCCCACTCCTTCCACCTGTTGGCACTGGAGGGAGAGCTGAAACACAACCCAGATGTGAGGAGAACAAGGTCAGAGCTGAGTTTAACACTGCATATGAAGACACCTGCAGTAAATTTTTTACTGGTAGCAGGAGTAAGAGGTTCCTGCTGCAGAGTCCGGGTCCAGCACAGCAGAGCTGCGGGAACAGAGCCCCTCGCTGGGAACACGCTGGTTAAAGCACTGAAAAGTATCAATGTCAGCGCAAGGTAAGGAACTTAAATCAGTTCCTTTTGTCTCCTAAGGAAATCAAATTTAGCTGTGAACCAGTGCCAGGCAGGATCTGCTGTCTATTAGTAGGAATTCACAGTTTTTCACATTTTAATTAGCCCTTGTAGTCCTTTTCAGGCCCATTTTCAGCCAGCTGGGCTGTGTCCCCCTCCATATGGAGGTCATGGTTTCTCCTCCTGCATACCAACAGCAATTCTTTCCTTATTTTAGTATTTATATTATCCAAATATGGACACTCTTATAAAGCACAGCACACACTTGCTTTGGGGGAACCCAACCCTCAGAGACTCAATATCAACCATATTTTTTCCTTCTGCTTTCTCCATCTGCACCTTTGCTATTGCTGTCCATGACCTGGATCTTCTCCAGTACATCCAGGACAGCATGAGGTCAACAGCACAATCCCCTTCAAGGCTACCACCCCCTTAAAAAAAAAATTCCCCAAATTAGGTGCTGCTCCAGCAAAGACCTTCAGGGCTCTTTTGCCATTTTTCAGTTCTTTGGTATTTATCCTTTTATCTGCGTTCTAAACAAATCCACTGCTGGAGGTGGGACCAGTTGCAGCAAAGAACTGGTTTGGATTCACTCACTGAGACCGTCTCTATGGGAGAAAGTTACAGGACAACATCTGTCAGATATTGGAACTCATGAACTTCATTCTGCCCTTGCTGTCAGGCAGCCACTCCTACCCTTTTTGTGGGAAATCTTCAGAATTTTGAAACCTTTTTGCTGTTTAGACAGATTAGGTGTTCAAGGAGGTGTCTAAGGCCAG
This sequence comes from Corapipo altera, assembly GCF_003945725.1. Lineage (NCBI taxonomy): Eukaryota > Metazoa > Chordata > Aves > Passeriformes > Pipridae > Corapipo > Corapipo altera. The sequence continues at coordinate 1,674,940 of NW_020884951.1, forward strand.
GTTGGATGGGGCTTGGAGCACCCTGGTCTAGTGGAAGATGTCCCTGCCCATGGCAAGAGAGTGGAACTGGATGATCTTTCAAGCCCATTCCAATTCAAACCACCCTGTGATTCCATGATTCTATGATAAAAAGTTTTATAAACATTTTTCCTTGCTCTGTAACAAACCCAAGACTTCCTGTCCAAGTGTGTTTTTCCTTCCAGCACAAGGGCTTTAAAATCCTGTTTTCTCAATCTGGATGTTAAATTTGGCCTTCAGCTATGATTAATTTTTATGACATTTTATTGGAAGGAGAAAAACGGAAGGGGAGGAAACAGGAGGGAGGAATCAAGTAGCCAAATCAAACTGTATTGCCATTAAAATGAAAACAAGTCTGCTGTGAATGTAACATCCATGAAATAATACATCCAGTACAAGGACAAACAGCCCACCACAGCAACCGGGAAATAATCAAATTATTACCCAGGCATCCACTTGGAGGGTGAAAGTTTTAATGGTGATTCCCATTCCTGCAGGAACTCACGGAATTGTGGTGGGAGACGGCGGCTGCCTGGTTAATTCTGTACAGGTAATCTGCTCAAATAAATTATGCTTTGTTGCTTAATTAATCAGGTCCACCGCAATTAACGTCAAGCAGCCCCTGAGCTCACACAGACAGGATTAACAGCCCCGCGAGCGCCTCTTTCGTTTCGGGGCCCAGCGACGGGAACAAGTCCCTGCAGGGCAGGGCCGGGTGTGGTGCCCTGGTGTGCCAGGGATGGTCCTTCCGTGTGGGAACTGCCCCACTCCGGATCCCACAGGGGCTCCTCGGAAGCAAACGGGACACAGCACAGGAATGGGGGCAGGAGGGAATGTCCCCCTGAGCCCCAGATCCAGGAAGCACCAAGGGGCTGCTCTGCACTTGGGAGCGGAGAAGCTGCCACCAGATAAATGTAGGGCTCGCCAAAAACTGGAATTACAAAATCATGGAATGGGTTGGGTTGGAAGGGACCTTAAAGCTCATCCAGATCCAACCCCTGCCATGGGCAGGGACACCTCCCACTAGCCCAGGTTGCTCCAAGCCCCATCCAACCTGGCCTTGGACACTTCCAGGAGTGGGGTAGCCACAGCTTCTCTGGGCAACCTGGGCCAGTGTTTTACCACCTCATTTTAAAAATAACCCAAATTCTGCTGCTGTTTAGTCCCCTCCTGGCTGGGCTTACCCTGGCTCCAGGGTAACCCTCTTGGTTCAGGAGCAGCTCTTACAGCCCTGGCACACACCAAACCACTGGCACGAGGGGAAACAACACCCACAGCACTTCACCCGTGGATCCTCTCAGAAGCAAAGCCTATGGCAGCCTGGCCCCACCTGCCAGCTGTGCCATCTCCTCAGCCTTCTGAACATGCTCTAGGTTATCTGGGCGGCTCAGGGGGCCAGAGGAGGCCCATGGGACCCCTGATGGCTCTGCAGGGGCAGTGCCCGGTGAGGTGCCATGGGACCAACCACGTGCATTGTGCTGCTCGACCCAGGGACCTCCTAACCCACTACTCTGCCTGCAGTGGAACAGCAGAAAACTGAGCTTTGAGGGATGAGCTGCATGAGAAACGCCAGGATGTGCTGTAGAAACGGAAACTACGGGAAAAGAGCTGGGAGGAATTCAGGAATGTGAATTTTCCACAAGTCACTATCTCACACAGTCGGTCCCGAACACCAGCAACGTGCACTTCCCCAGCCGTCTCTAGGCTGAGCTTTGGGGCTGCCAAACCCAGCTCCACTTGCTGCTGCAAGGACCAGACGGATTCCTAATGAGAACAACATTCCCTGCTCCGTGTCCACATGGCAGCAGCGCTGCTTTTAGCGCGCACAAACCGGCCCCAAACCCCACGGCCCGCGAGCAGGACCCGCAGCGGCACAGCACCGGCGAAGGGGCCGTGGGGCTGAGCAAAGGAACCCCGCGATGCTTTCAGCAAACCAACCTCAACCACAGCACCGAGAGCCACCGCAGCACCAGCGCAGGAGGCAGAGGTGGCAGCTTGTGCAGGCCAAGCCTTTCTGCTCCGGGCTTTGAAGTGCTGAACCCGACTCTCGCTCGTCTTCAAACGGCAGCAGAGGCTGCAGAGGAGCAGCCGGCACAGCAGCTCCCACGGCGCGGGCCGGGGCCGTCGGACCAGCCAGATGTTTCCATCCCCAGAGCCAGCCCAGCTGCTGCACAGCTGCCTCACGTCGGGCTGTGTCAGCTCTGGTGCGAGAGCAGCGCCCGCTCAAGCTCCCTCATCACATGTTCTTACTTTCTGACGCCCAAAGAAAAAAGCTTTTGTACAGTTTGACTTGTTTGTTGAGAGGAGTTTAAGTATTTAAGTAGTATTTTAAGCTGGTGGATAATGCTCGTGCCTCTGCAGCAGCTGCTTCTCCAATGTATGGACAAACTGAGGCACTGGCAGACTAAAAGAACTGGAAGGTTAAATAAAAGGAGTCAGGAAAAACATTTCTGCACAGTTCTTAAAATGAGGACTAAGCTGGCTGGGGCTACTGGAGTTGCCCAGCAGCTTTTGACCCCACTTTTGGCACTGGAATAGAGACAATTCCAGCAGCAGAGCGCAGGGAACTTGCCACCACAGAATCCCAGAATGGTTTGGGTTGGAAGGGACCTTAAAGTCCATCCAGTTCCACCCCTGCCAGGGGCAGGGACACCTTCCACTATCCCAGGTTGCTCCAACCTGGCCTTGGACACTTCCAGGGATGGGGCAGCCACAGCTTCTCTGGGCAACCTGTGCCAGGGCCTCACCACCCTCCCAGCCAGGAATTCCTTCCCAATATCCCATCTAACTCTGCCCTCTGGCACTGGGAAGTCATTCTCTCTCATCCTGTCCCTCCAGGCCCTTGCCCAAAGTCCATCTCCAGTGTCCAACAGAACTCCAACACACACCTCACATGGCACATGAGGGTCTCATCCAGGCACTCCACACACTCACCAGTAAGAGGAAGCACTGCTGTAGTGAAGGAAAATTAGGAAAACAACCCCCTCCTGCAGCCAGGAGTATTTTCCTGCTTTTCCAGCAGTGACATCGCTCGGGGCTCGGTGTTAGAAAAAAAATAAAATACTGTTTACAGACAGAATTTTGCAACTTCTCCAAATGTCACCCCAGGTCACATTTTGCCCGTGATGGGGACACAAAACCTGAGGATAACTCTGAAGTCTGTGTAGCCCTGGAGGTGCCTGGGGCAGCCCCTCGTGTGCACCCTGTGGCTCCAGCATGGACACGGACACAGAGAGACAGCACCACGTGCTGAAGAAGGACCTATAAACCTTCAGAAGGCTTGAAACTGAAGAAGGATGGAAAATGTTTAGCTTTTGCCAGGAAAAAGTATCAAATATATCCTCATAGGATTTTTCAGACAGTTTGGTTTTGGTTTGTTTGTTGTATTCCTAATTTTTTTTTTCTTCTAAAGCTGAAACTGGTTTTCTAAATCATCTCGGACAGACAAACAACCAGGACATCACACAATTCAATACCCAAACAAAGACTATTCCACTGGTCAGCTTTTGCTACAAATTGAGTGGATTAAACCCTTTATTTTTTTGATAATGATCAGCCCCACTGCCTGCAGGGCTCTGGAAGGTCAAGGGCAGGATCTGGCTAAAACCCCATTTCTGAGGAGCAGCAGCATCAGGGACCAGCTGGAACCACCACTGCCAGAACCCCCCAGGGCTCTCAGGGTGATCCTGGTGTCATGATTTATTCCTCTGTCCCCTGGGATCAGCCAGGCTGGGAAAGGCTCCCACACAAGCCCCAAATGAGGGGGATATTTTACCATAACCTTAAATAAACAAAAGCAGCAGAGAGGAGATGCTGCCGGGAACTACAAAGGGCAACTGTAAACACAACAGCAGATAAAGCAGATGGATGTTTTAAACAACCATTTGCACTGGAGAAAACACATGGGATACGTCCCCGAGCCCGCGGGGAATGAATTTACTGCAGCCAGAAACCACGTGGCACACTCAAATTTCCATTTATAACCATTACCTGCTAAGCCTGAAAAACCCACAAATAAAATCCAGGACAGCAGAAATTCGTAACACTGCAACAAGAAAAAGCAATGACTGAGGCTGCCACATGGAGACAAGGACACTGGGAAACCTGGGGAGAGAGCTCGAGGTCTAAGGTGAGAAATGCTTCTGGTGGTTTTAATTCCCGGAGATCAGACACCCACGACCCCAAAGGAGAGGGAGGTACTTGGTCTGGATCACATCAGACTCAGTTCTGACCTTCCTTTGCTTTTCAAGCAGAGAAAACAACTTGATTTTCATTATTAGCCTGGGGAAATAGAGGGATGAGATGGAACGTGGAGTGAGCACAGCAGTGTGAGGAACCAGCCTCTTGTAATGGAGCTCCTAGAAGTAGCAAAGAATAGAAACTACCAATAAAACAAATAAATGGATTATTTTGGAATGACACCACCATTTAGATGATTGTATTTTGGTGGCAGCTCCCACTGCCCCGACAGCACCTTCACCTCCAGCTTACGGCTGTATTTTTAAATTTAAATAATTAAACCATGCCCAGAGAGGCAGGAGGAGAACACATTGCTCTGGATCAGAGGCAAACTCAACAGATGCATCCACTGGACTAATTCAGAAACACTTGGCAAGACCAGAATATGCCAGATTCCCAAAATAGCCCATTTCCCACTTTCCTCTAAGTGCTTTTCTCTGCCTCCACATGGCAGCTCCACACACAGGGCTGGGATTAAGGGGGAACATTTCATCAGTGCTGGGAAGGGATCCTAGAGAAATTCAGGAGCACTAATAATCCCCCCCTTGTTCCCAGATGCTCACATATATCACTCGTCAGGGAGAGCACAAAGTCAGACAACTTTATGCCGCGCGGTCACCACTCAAAAGGAGGAGCCACCCAAGGCCTCTTTCAACTTTTAGAGTCAAGGAAAAAAGAGAAAAGCAGCAAGAACACCTGAAAGGGATGAAATACAGCCAGCACCCCAGAAGCACAAGGTGTAAACCCCCCAAAAGTCAACTCCCTGCTAAGAAACCCATCACCCGTCACCCGAGCGTGCAAAGCACCCGGAACCTCCCAGACTTGCTTTCTTTGGGGATGCCAAAAGAAATGTCAGTTTTCCATTACCACAGGGGAGGAGGGATTTCTGAACCGGCTGTTTGTGTGCAGGCAGGAGCTCCAGCAGCAAGTCCCAACACCTTTCCCTCCGGCCCTGCTTCATGGCCTCACCCACACCCCGAGTGGCGCTTTGTCAGGCCCCGGGCGCTGACACGTCCTGCTCTGCACAGCTCCCCTCGATGGGAACCAACAAAAGGCTGGGCTGTGTCTCTGTGGATTAGCTGCTCTCATCCCTCTAGCCAGGAGCTGTACTTGTACTGTGCATTTATCACGATAATTCCCTCACCCAGGATTAGGCAGAAATCCCAATCAAAGGCAGCGACAGCTCAAAGCACCACAACCAACAGCGGCTGCTCTTCAGCACCAGGAGCTCCGGGAGAGGCACGAGGTCTCACCAAGACCCTCTCAAAAGTGCTTTGCTACAAGTATAGCCTCAGGCTGTGCCGGGGGAGGTTCAAATTGGACATTAGGAAGAATTTCTTCGTGGAAAGGGTTGTTAAACATTGAATGGGGGTGCCCAGGGAGGTGGTGGAGTCCCCATCCCTGGAGGTGTCCAAGGAAGGACTGGATGTGGCACTCAGTGCTCTGGGCTGGGGGACAAGGTGGGCATCGGGCACAGGGGGGACTCCATGGGCTGGGAGGGCTTTTCCACCCCAAATGATTCTGTGAAGTGACAAAGCACCACTTTCTGCAAGCTGGACACTGAGAAACTTTGGCCAGGGAGAAGTGCAAACAGTCAGTGATGGAAGCTGCTCTTCCACCTCTTTCCTAGTTTAGCACCTCCAGCATCTCTCACACACCCTCAGCTCTGCTGCACTTAAAGCTTCATCCATATTCCAGCATCTCTTCCCAAAGAGCCCCATCCCCAAAACCCAATATTTATAATATACATATTAAAAAGCAACCCTTTACCAATACTTCTCAAAAATTGGTACAAAATACACCACAAAACCACATCCCTCAGTATGAGGCTCCACTTTCCCAGGGACACCATGCCAACACTCCAACACAAACCCAACCAGATCTGAGGTCTGATGGTGATTGGTGATGAATAACGTTGGGTTTTACAAATAATCCCCTGAACAGCTGCTCTGCTCCCCACTTCCCTCCTGTCCCTGCCCAGACTTGCTCCAAGGCTGCTCCCCGGGCTCCAGCTGATGCTGCAGACACAGAGTCACACACTCATGGGGTGGTTTGGGGTGAAAGGGACCCATTTGGGGTCATATTCATCACAGGGCATATTGGTTGACGAGGGACAGTCAGCCAAAATTGAGTCTCCGTTGCCTGAGTCACAAAATGACACCTCAATCCCCCCAAACTCCAACAACAACGTTTCCAAACTTGTCGTTTCCAAAGAAAAAAGAAAAAGAGAAGTCAGAGGAACTGACAGTAAATGCAAGGAAAATCTGCTGATAAAAAAACACTGTTAGAAAAAACAAATTTCAAACTCTGACACGTAACAGCAGGTTATCATGTTACCAAACCCCTCTAATTTTCGTTAAAAAACTCTAAACCACACAATTATCAAACTCCAGGCATTAAATGCTGTGTCTTCATTAATTTCACATCTTTCCTTTTGTTAATCACTGATTAAGAGACTTAAACTGCAAACCCCAGCATAAGGCCCTTTACACTAAAAGGCAAACAAAAAGAGAGGGAAAAAGCTTCATTCCTGCTTCAAACTCACTAGTTTGGGCTTGACAAATCCCTCCTAAACCAGCAAAGTGCTCCGTGTGCAGGCACCGTCGCAGCAAAATGATCCTTCTTTCCAGTTTATCCCAAAGTCAAACAACTTGTGCAAAATGAATTCCTATTTTCCATAGAGCAAACACTCCCAAGCCGCAGTACCCAGTGGGTGAAGGGCTGGATTTCTCCTGGTAAATCAACCCCCCCCCCCCCAAAAAAAAAAAAAAAAAAGAAAAAGAAAACTTAAACAAGACACAAACCATGAGCTTTCATATAGCTTGAGGTCATTGTTTTTCTTCTGGTAGAGGAACAATGCTCATCTCCAGTGCACTGCGTGGCTGGGGCAGAGATCAAACAGAGAGGCAAGGAGATAATTTATGATAATGAATAGCAAATGAAAATTAAAAAGAAATTAGGATTAGGAAGGAAAAAAGGCTCATTGAAATGTAAGCTGTGTGGAGGAATCAGCATCCTCGGGCAGGCACAGGAGCCTGAGCCATCACAGCCTCGATGTGCAGGACCCGGCACGGCAATTTTTGGGGTAAGGAGGAATTTTGTAGGGCATTTAAAGAATTTTAAACACCCCCCCCCACAGCTGTGGGCAGGCTAAGGGGCTCATCACTCATCTCTCAGCAGAGGCGAGGCAGTGATGGGATCGCAAGAGTCCTTTCAAAGAGCCGTAACCAAAACCTGCACATGGTTCCGCCAGCTTGAACTCACATGTTGCCTGAGAGACTTTACAGCAGGGTCTGGAGAAAGAACACACATAAACACAGTGCCTACACAAGCACAGAGCCTGGAGAGAGCAAAAAAAAAAAACCCAGAAAAAAACAAAGAAGAAAGGTTCTGGAATCGTCTGGCAGGCTTTGAAACAGATTTTGTATCAGCTGACGAGCGTCCCGGCTCAGCCATCCCTGAACTTCTGAAGGTTTGGTTTGAAAACAGTCAGGAGCAACCAGTGGATGGAGGAGCAAGAGGAGGTGGAGTTAAAAAAATAAAATACCAAAAGTACTTAAAAAGAGAGAACAAACCAAGATGGAAAACTACCTGCTGCAGTGACAGAAATCAAATAAATAAATAAACAAGTAAATAATCTAGTTAGCGCATGACCTGCCCATGACAATGTAATTTCCAACACTCTTATTTTTTTGACTACCATAACCTCCTGCAGACCAACTGGACCAGTCCCCAAGAGTCCACAAGCCATAAATCACAGCAGCCCAGACCCCAGGGAACACGTACTCACCCACTAATCTCTCCAGCAGCTCAATACCAGCACATGGACCACTCTGAGCCTTGGGCCCAGACGCTACAAATTAGTTCTAACTATGCAAATCATAGCCATAAGACTAAAAACAAAGTCCAAAACAATAGAAGAGAATCTAAACCTCACCCAGAGACCATTTTCTCACAACATAATTTTTTGTAACACTTTCTGCATAAATCAGAGCAGCAACGGCCTGGGTGTAATGACTTTATTTGGGGACGAACATGCTGAAGCCTCTTCTAGTGCAAAAAAGGCTTTTCCAGAACCACTTTGTCCCTGGACATCACCTCCAGCCCCCTGGGAATGGAGAGGACATGGCACAGTTCCCATCCTCTTCACCCACGGATCAGCTCCAGGTTGATTTTTTCAAACCAATATAAATCACAGGATAGTTTGGGTTGAAAGGACCTTAAAGCTCATCTTATTCCACTCCCTGCCAAAGGCAGGGACACCTTCCACTAGACCAGGGTGTTCCAAGCCCTGTGCAACCCGGCCTTGAACCTTTCCAGGGAGCATTTCCATCAATCTATCTCTGTCCCACTCCACACAAACCCCTCAGTGCTTCCAAAAGAGTGTCAGAGCATGCAAAAATGGGACTGATGGGAAGCCAAGCCGCTGTCCTGCCAGCAGTGGGTGACACAGGTTTTTGGGGCACACACCTCTCCCTCCCAGAACAGTGAAGTTTCCCTTCAACAGCCTCCTGCAAATGAAATCCCAGCTTTCCCCGGAGCTGCTCCGGCAGTTTGGGATGCCTTTTTTTCATTAAACCACTCATTCCAAGTCGAGAGCCTTTCCTAAATTTAATTTGAGCTAATCACTTTCTTGCCAAAGGAGAAAAACAAATCAAAGGTTTATTCGAATGCTATTGAATTCAATGCCTGTAAATTTAATTTCTAGCTGTACTTTTGTTTAAACATTTTACCGTGTTAATTATAACAAGCCATGCAAATTAGCCTGTCAGTGGAATAAAAGGTCTGTTATAACAGATAATAAATAGCTTTGAACCATAAGCTCATTAAGATGCTGTTCAAGTGTGTGCTCTGACTCCCAGGTTGAGATCAGAATCTTCATCCCAAAAGCAGTAGGAGGATCTTTGGGGCAGTACAAGCTGCTGGTGTGGAATGTCACATTCTTTCCAAAGGAAGATCCTGGAGCAAGAGGATGGTCTGGAACCCAAAACCTCAATGTCTGGTCTTTGGCTCCAAGGGAGCTATTTCAGACAGGTACCATGAATCCCCCACACTATTTCTGCCTATCCAGGACCATTTAAATGCCAAGCTTGGTGCAAATAAATAATTTCTTTAGTTGAATCATTGACATCCTTCAAGCCCTGCTGCCCTGATCACCTTTTTTAGGTCCATATGGAAAAACAGCTGAAGTGCCAAACACATTCCTTGCAGCACCTGCAGGAGAAGCTCAGCACCTTTCTGGTCTTTCACAAGGTCCCACCTTAACCTGCTCTGAGCCTGCAGCCCAACAAAGGCTGGAGCCCAACACTGACTGAGGAGAGGCAGGAGGGATGGAGAGACCTGAAGTGGTTCTGCCTTCATGAGACCTGGGAAAGATTCCACAGACACGGAGCTGAGCAGCGAAGCTTCCCGTGCTGGCTGCAGGTCAGCTACGGGATACACAGGATTTTGAGGACATCTGCTTGATCCTCCCCTTGTGATCCAACAGCCTGAGAAAGAGAAAGATTGCCTGCCAACATGTTCACAGGCCTGATACGCTGCTGACACGGAGCCAGAGAAGACTTTCTGCTTCCAAGCAGGAGCAGGTGATCCGCTGATATGAGTTACTGCAGGGCTGCAGCAGTCAAAGCTTGCAGGGAATCCTGGTCTATCTGAGGGAAAACTGTCCAGCAGCCAAGTGCTGAGACACACAGACACCTGCACGTCCCACAGAGGTGTGTGGATGTCCCCCTACCCAGGGCCACCAAAGCCCACAGGGCAGCTCTGAGCCCTCACCTGCGGAGGAGCAGCCACATGCCAGGGGAGACCTGCAAAGGCACTTGGATATAGTCACTGAGCACAAGGAAAAGCTTTTCCTCACAGGCAGGTGAGACAGGAATGTGAACACCAGCACCTTGGTCAGCAGGACACTGGCTCTGAGCTCTGGACCTCCTTATCTGGGACCTCTCTCCAAACTATCCAGGGCTGTCCAAGCACCAAGACCCCATCAGTGCTCCTTCCCTCCTGCCGTTTGGAAGGGCACCAGTCCCAATGCCAGACTCTGATCACCACACCACCTCCCACGGGACCAGAGGTGACTCAGTCTCAGTCTGAGGAACATCCCTCTCCTCTGTGCAGGGCTCAGGGAGGAGAAGGAGGCGGATCCTCTCTGTACCAATGGCTCCCAACAGCAAGGTCACCATCCCACCTTCTGCTGGATGGAGGCTTGGAGGCCGTGTGTGCTTGGAGCTCCAGCCCAGCCCAGACAAACAGTTTTGATGCTCGTAGCTGGGTCCCATAGGGAATTATACCCTCCTCACTAAACAGGAAATGAAACAGCTAAAAAAATCCAATCATCAATCAAACAAGTCTATCAACACCAGCACTGGCTGTTCTATGGATTCAAGCAATGTCCTGCCTAAGGAAAAAGGAGGATTTACCACAGAGAGGAGACCACCACTCGCAGTTCTTTCAGGCATCATCTCCCTCCTTTCCTCAGTGAAGATGAGAAATCCTGGGCAAAGCACCTCCAACTGCTCCGCTCCCACACGGCCACGCAGGCAGCAGATGTTACAACCACACATCTGGTACATCAATGGCTCCCCCTGATCCCTTCTGCATGGACATCAGCCCACTGATCTCCTGAGCCAATGTGGGTTTCAAAACAGAACACAGGCAGGTGTTTGTCTCCCCAGTTGGTCTTTTGGCTCTGTTTTAAAGGCAAGAAGAGCCAACAAGAGCCATAGGGAAGTCACAGAGCTCTGGCTGCAGGTGGTGACACAGTGGCTCAACACACCAGGCTGGCTTTCAGGAGATGTGGTTGGAAAACTTTGGCTCAGCCACCTCTGCCATTTTGGCCACAGAGGCTCCTCAGCACCAACATCTTCCCATTTACAAACTGGAGTGAAACTCTGCCCAGTCCAACCATCTCCTGCTGTGCAGAGCTCCTGCAAGGATGAAATCCACCCAGAACAGGGTCAGAATAGGACTTAGAACGGAACATAAAGCCTGCAGCTTGACTTTGCAGCCAAAAAGGAAGAGCCTTGACCAGATTCTCAAGGTATATAAAATAATCACAATGTGGAAGAAAGAGGAAAGAACTGAGATTGTGGGGATTTACTCTTTTCCCAAGCAACAGGACAAAAGGAAATGGCCTCAAGTTGTGCCAGGGGAGGTTTAGGTTGGATATTAGGGAAATTTTCTTAATGGAGAGAGTGGTCAGGCATTGGCACAGCTGCCCAGGGCAGTGGTGGAGTCCCCATTCCTGGAGGGATTTAACAGCCCTGTGGATGTGGCACTTGGGGACACGGGTCAGTGGTGGCCTTGGCAGTGCTGGTGGACGTTTGGACTGGATGGGCTCAGAGGGTTTTCCAACCTAAACGATCCTGGGATTGTATGAAACAGAAAATGAGACTAAACCCAAAGAAAAAGGGGTGTTTGAAGGTGAGGTGGGTGCACAGAACAGCACCAGGCCCTTCTGGGGACACACAAGGGTCTGAAGGCTGGGTTGGCTCAACCCAAGGGCACATGGAGGGGTTTGATGCCTCCAGCTCCCAGTTCTGGAAACATAAGCCTCATTTATCATTCCTGGAAAAGTATGGGCAGCTCGAGAGGGGTCTGGTAGGTTTGTGCTATAAAAAGAGAATGGCACAACACAGAGGAGAAGGAATTTTCCATTCAGCATTAATTTGTTTCCATTAACACTCAATTCCACGGCTCACTTTTAGAAGAAAAGCTCTTTTGTTACAATTTCAGGGGCTGAAAAGGCCAATGAAGGGCTGAAAATGTTCCTCCCCATAACAATGGCTTCACTAAACGAGAGCAATATCAGGGACCACATTCCTGGGGTTTAAAAGTGTAGGGAAGTCACCTACACCTGGAGTTTGGGCTCCTCCAGCCATAAGTCATTTTGTCATGGATATAGGAAATTCCAGGGAAAAGCAGTAGCCATATGAGCATCTTCAGTAATAAACTCCTCCCATACTTCAGGATAATTGTTTGCAAAGAATTCTGGAATGGTTTGGGTTGGAGGGGACCTTAGAAATCATCTTGTTCCAACCCCCTGCCATGGGCAGAGACACATTCCACTATACCAGTGATGTAAAGGGATAAGCATAATCCATAATTAAAACAAGGAAGGAAATCCAGTAGGATCAGATTAATAAAGAAATAAACAGAAAGGTGACTCTGCCCTTCTTCCCTATAATAAAAGTCACTTATCAGGTTGCAAAAGGGGATTTTTTTGGAAACTTGTCTATGTCTGACAGATGAGACATGGGACATTGTAAACCCTTGCTACAGGGTTGATGCAAACTCTGGGAAATCCAGAACTAATCGCAAATATTTACTTCTGATAAAGATATTTGATCAAGTGAAAGGAAGTTTGACAGAGGAATACGATTTGTCGGAGCTGGAGGACGTGGCTCCTGCACACAAAACACTCTGAGCCTGCTTCTAGGGGTCACAAACCACTTCCCTTTGCTTTCCTACCCTCGTTGTAAACCCTTTTGTGGCAGCTTTGAGAGTTTTGCAGTGATTTCCAGCCAAGCTGGTACAAACCTCCTGCCATGCAAGCCCTGGCCCAGGAGTCCCATGGTGCCATCCCAGCTCAGGCCTCCACACCCCGGCTTTGACAAAGGCACAGAAGGGTCCCACAGCCCCTTCCCCAGCCATCACTGGAGCAGCCTGGGGTTCTGCAGGTCAGAGCTCTGGAAAACCTTCCCTGTAGGACCAGGATGGCCCCAGCATTGCCCTGAGCAGAGTCAGATCCCAACGTCCACTCACTGCCTGTGTTTCAACATCTTGGCATGTTTTTACTTACCAAGAAGTGAAGGGCCCCAAAAGTCAATGGTTTCACAGACAGATGGAAGTGGACAAGGGATGGAGACTGTAGTGGTGAGACCCTGGCACAGGCTGCCCACAGAACCTATGGCTGCCCCATCCCTGGAAGTGTCCAAGGCCAGGTTGGACAGGGCCTGGAGCAACCTGGGCTAGTGGAAGGTGTCCCTGCCCCTGGCAGGGGGGGGGAAGAGATGATCTCTAAGGTCCCCTCAACCCAAACCATTCCATAATTCTGTGACACACTGAGATGGGGGAGAAGGGGCAGGAGGGACCACAGTGCCTTGAGCCACAGTTAAGGGAAAGCAAACCCACATATGAGATACAGACCATTTTGTCATAGCCCACAACACAACCATGAGTGTCCCATAGTTGGGACACAGGGAAACCCATCCCAGGAAAGACTTCCAGTGCTACTATTTGCAGTGCAGGGGACGGGAAGCTGGTGAGCTGGGGCAGGTGTCTCTGAGCTAGGGAGGAGAAGGGGATGCTCCAGCCACCTCCCAGGCTGAGCCATGGCCTGCACGGGCCGGCAGCCACCACAGGCCACTGCAGCAACACACAGAGGGCAGAGACACTTGGGTGCCCAGAAGCAACACTGGGCTGGAAGATGCAAAGCCTCGACCCTGCAGAGCACCCACCGACCCCTGGGAGAGTCGGGGGGGCTGGAAGTGCCCCCCAGCCCAGGAAGGCAGCTGAGAAAGGACAGGGACACGTATGACCCACTTCCCGACCGTGCTGGAGACCACGTTTCCTCACAGCCCCTCAGCTGCGAGCGCTTGCTCAGCCCAGTCACGTCCCACAGCCCAGCACGCACTGGCAGCGCCTGTTCCCTCCAAAAAAACCCCCCTCGGGGGCACCCCAGCCCCCCACAACCCCCCTCGGGGGCACCCCAGCCCCCCACAACCCTGGGTATTCCCAGAAAACCAACGACACCACGCTCCCTGCTCCTCTCCCTCCAGCCTGGCAGGTTCCACATACGTGCACTGCACTGCTGCCCTTCCACACAGCCCGAAATCTGCTTTGTTAAGGGTTTTGGGTTGGTTTTTGTCTTTTTGGGTTTTTTTTAATACCATGTTTAAAGTTGTACATTGTTCCAAAGTTTCGTTGTTTCATGTCATTGTTTGTAACTGTGTTTGAAAGTTGGCACATATTTGTTCAATTAAAGATTTATTTGCACTATTTGTTGAATAAAGATTATTCTTGCTAAAAGCTAAATAAAGTTTCATAAAAACTCACACATCCCATAAACAAAATACAATGTCCTTTCCAAAAAAGCGTTGCACAAAACATTTCAAAATCACTCAATTCATTATACAATAAATCCACACACAAAATAACAAGACCTTGCCAGAATACATAATAAAATCTCATTACAACACTTTCAGACCGGAGCTTCAAAGCGGGAGCACAAAGACTGCACGAACCCCTCGGCCTTGAGCCGTCGCCAGCGGCATGGCCGGAGCGGCTCCGTGGTCACTCTGAGAGTCTCAGCACCTCCAACAGCACCCCTGGGTGCCACCTCCTGGCCTCCCAGTGGCTCCAAACCCGGGGTGGCTCCCGGCCCCCCCGCCCCTGCCCCGGGGTTGCATCCCATGGCCATTGTGCGGGATGTCCCCGTGGCTGGAGCAGAGACGTCGCTCATGGCCTGAGCGTCACACAAAAGCCTCCCAAACCACAGGATCACGGGGAGAAGGGCTTCCAGCACCACATGAGCCCCGAAAGCAGAGTCCTGCTCAGCACCCAAACCCCACGGATCCTTCCAGAGCCCGGCACATCAATAACCAGGTTGATGATGGTTACAGTTGTTAGCTGAGAAATAAATCCTTTAAGTTTGCACTGAGGTTTAGGGCAGAAGGCACTGCTGAAATACACTCAGGGAATCCCAGCCATGAAAAAGCATCCCTAGACCAGCAAGAGCCCTGAGATCCACTTCCAAAGGAAAACAGCAGCCCCACTGGTTTGCTTGCACCCGGACAAATGCCAACACTGAACACGGCAAAGGCACAGGCAGCACCAGCCTTTGGGCATCTCAAACTGGCACAAAAGAGGACAGTGGCATTGCCACTGCCACCTGCCCTGGTCACGCCAAAACTGGAATCACAGAATATCCTGAGCTGCAAGGGACCCACAGGAATCATCCAGCCCAGCTCCTGGCCCTGCACAGACACCCCAACAATCCCACCCTGTCTCTGAGAGCCTTGTCCAAATGCCCCTGGAGCTCTGGCAGCCTTGGGGCCGTGCCCACTGCCCTGGGAAGCCTGATCAGTGCTCAACCACCCTCTGGGGGAAGAACCTTTTCCTGAGATCCAACCTAAACCAGGTTCAGATAAATCTTCTTCCCCCCAGCCCCAAGTGACCACACTGCCAAAGCTGTGCCACTGCACACCATCCCTGTCCCTGAGCAACCACCGGCCCAGCGCACAGAAACACCCGCCTGTGGAAAACTGACATTTTAATGTACAGCTCCAGAACACCACAATTCTTCCCCCAACCAGAACTTGGAAGCTGGAGAGGTTTTGGAGTCTTTTTCCCAGGTTTTAAGTGCCACAAGAGAAGCTCCCATCAGTGAGGGCTCCCGAAGGGCAATCTCCATGCACCAGCTCTGCTCCGGCAGGAATCCGCAGCTTTATGGATGCACTTACCTACCCCCCTCTGAGCAACAGCTGCCCATGTGGGTTTGGTTAGTTTGGAGCAGCTACTCTGCAGCAGCACTGGTGAGAAACCCCCCCGTGCTGAGGAGCCCTGGGCAAGTCCCAAAGGGTGAGGAAAGGGATGACGGAGCACGACGGGCGATGGCAGTGCCCGAGCCTCGCCTGGCTGGGCGTGACAGAACACTGGGGCTCTGCTGAGCAAGGAAAACTCGGGAATAACGCTAGTAAGAACCTGCTGAGAGAGAGGGATGAGGCTATGGAATAGCTTTCCAAGAAAAATGGAAGTGGAGTTGGCTCTGCTGCCTGAACAGTGAAGGGCAAGCAGCAGAAAACGGGGGCGGAATGAGATGATTATGAAGGTCCCTTCCAACCCAAACCATTTTGTGATTCCAGGATAACAGAGACCACAGCACTGATTCCCTGTCTCCTGAAAACCCAGCTGCCGACAGACACATTTTCCACCTGGAAAAGCTCCTTTAGTTTATTAAAGTCAGCTGCTAAAGCTCACGCCAGAGGAGGAGGGATGGGGGACAAAGGCAGCCGAAGGACAAAGACCCTTAAAACGGGTCCTGGTGAGAAGATCTGAGGTACTCAAAGGTCACCCCACTTCACAGCAGGGTTAAAGCTCTGCTTGTTCCTGCCATTTCAAGCACATAATCACTTGCATTAGTTGCTAGAGACGTCTCCCTCCCAGTTCTTGGTGAATATCTTGTCTCCCCAGGCAGAGCAGTATGAACTCATCGTGGTTTCCCAATCCTGACCGGGGGCTCTGTGAGCTACTGGCAATACATTTAATAAGTTATTATGCAAATAAAAACTGGACTCGGCCAAGTGAAATATGCTGGCTCTTCAAGTCCCATCTGCATCACAGCAAGGATCTCAATGAACTTTAAAATACTTATTGTCACCACAATGGGCAATATTATATTCTAGTTTGGATCTGTTCCTTCAGAGCATTTGCTCTCATTTGTAGATATTTTTAGATTTTCCTATCCCACTCCTCATTATGAAACACTGAGCTGCAGATTGATTTATTTCTTAAAAGCAAGTTGCTGTTTTCCCAATAACAGATTTAACAAATTTGTTCCACCTGTTCAGTTATGCTTCCAGTGTCTTTTTTGTGGTTTCATTGAAGTTTTTTTTAATCCAAACCTCAAAGACTCTAAACTCAGCATTAAAAGACAAGCTCAGCATCATCACTACCACTCACAATTCAAATGCTGCTCCAAATTACTGCAAGCTTTCATTTGTAAGTCAATACAGACAGTAAGATTATGGAGCTTAATGGCTGTGGGCACAAACACACGCTCTTCCAAGGGCATTCTCCTACTGTAAATCCTACTTCAGTGGAACAGGGGCTCACTACATCCTCCTCACCATCTTCCTCCCTCACCTCAGCCAACCTCAGCCACTGTCTTCGAACAGAGAGCTATTTAAACGGAAATTAAATAATCCTCTACATATTTATCAGAGCCCCTTGAGCCCAGGGTTTTCCATCACTTTATTGCACCAGCAGGAGAAGCTGTGGCTCCCCCATCCCTGGGAGGGTCCAAGGCCAGGCTGGACAGGGCTTGGAGCAACCTGGGCTAGTGGAAGGTGTCCCTGCCCCTGGCAGGGGGTGGAATGAGATGGTCCCATCCAGACCCCATGAACTGCTTCTAAGAACAACTCATTTGCTCAAACCACCTATTTTTGCGTAGCCTCAGTTCACAACTGACCATGTATGAACTCCAAGCCTTAAAAGAATAATTTTTAGCTTTCCCAAGTCATTCTCAGAAGGATTTGAGAAGCAGCATTTCAGTGCACGCTTTGCTGGCGGCTGGTGTGAGTGCACAGGTGTGCACGAGAGCCGGCCAAAAATTCGGCTTCATTTTTATGCAAAGAGTTCTGTTACGGAGGTACCACAGGGGAAAAAGAACAGTGTATGAAACAACCCAAGTCCTTCCAATCCAAAAACATGCAATGACAGCAGAAGCCTGAGAATAGTCCCAGAATCATTTAGATTGGAAAAACCTCCTGAGATCACCGTGTCCAACCATTCCCCCAGCACTGCCAAGGCCACCAATAACCCACGTCCCCAAGTGCCACATCCACATGGCTTTTAAATCCCTCCAGGGGTGGGGACTCCACCCCCGCCCTGGGCAGCCTGTGATAGGCCTGGACAACCTTTTTTCCATGAAGAAATCCTGATATCCAACCTGAACCTCCCCTGGCACAACTTGAGGGCATTTCCTCTTGTCCTGTCACTTGGGAGAAGAGATCAATCCCACCTGTCTACAGCCTACTTTCAGGTAAGAGGGAAGGTCCCCCCGAGCCTCCTTTTGTCCAGGTTGGGCCCTCCCAGTTCCCTCAGCTGCTCCAGACCCTTCCCCAGCTTCATTCCCTTCCCTGGACTCGCTCCAGCCCCTCAGTGTCTTTCTCATCATGAAGGGCCCCACACTGGCCTCGGGATTTGAGAGGCCCCAGCAGTGCCCAGCTGCCACAGCATCACAGTCTGACCCTCTGTTTCTCAGAGATTCACTCAAAGAAGTAAGAGACACCAGCCTTGGGGTCTCCAGACCGTAGTTTGCATCAAGGCCCAGCACCAGCTACTGCAGCCCCCTCAGAACTACCCTCAGGCACCACCGAGGCTGAACCCCCCTGGTGACACTGCTGCCCCTCTGTCTGACCACCCAACCTACAGCCACTGCCATCATTCCCACCCAATACTCAATCCAGCGCTCCTTGACTTCCTTCAACACGATACTGGAAGGTGCAGCAAAGTCCAGTGTGTCTTTGAAGCCTCTTGATCCACAAAGCCCAGCTCTGCCGACCTGCAGACGCAGCAATCAGCACTTCCAAAGCTGATTGACAGGTTTTTCTTCCCCATGGACAACAACCCTGGCAGATCACATTGGAAAAAACCTTTAATAGACAAAAAGGCCAAACTCAGCCCAAACCAACCACCAACTCATGATCTTCAAAACAAGCAACACAATTCACTGTACCTAAAGCTAAAATGGAGCACTGTGCAGGACTCTTCATCCTTCTGCAACTCAAGCTGCCACACTCATCTCCACTGGCTTCCAGGCAACCTACACCAGTAGAGCTCCCTAAATCACTCATATTATGGTGTCAAAGCCACCTCTACACCGAGCCCAGCTGAATCAACCAAACTAAAAGCCACGACAGCAGCAGCCGCTGGGGACACAGGACCAACAGGGCACCATGTAGAACATGGACAATCTCTTCCATCTCTAAACCGCTGGTAACTGCCATAAATTTTCCCTACAAAGCCCAAGAACTTCAAACCCAGAGAACCAGCCTTAAAAAAACCCCATCCAAGTAGTTGCCCTGGGTTTTGTTACTGCTGTTACATCGTAGGCGCCCGTCAGCCTGACACGTCCCGACACGAGAGCCCTCAGGAGCCTCAACCAAAGGAACCCACGGCTCCTCTTGCTCTGTCAGACCTCTCCTCAAAGCACAATTAACTGTGCTGCTCCCCCACAACCAACCTCCTTACCAGCACGAACATCTCATGTGGGTCCATTTCGGGGTAAGACCGAAAATAAAGACGAGGGAAGGCGAATTTTTGGAAGAGCAGTAACTCCAGCTCCGTTCTGGGAACGTAAGGCATATTTCATGAGAAGATGTCAGCTACTCGCATTTAATGCTGACAGTGTCATTTGCCCTTCAGCAAGAAGAAAGGCATGTAAGCAACACAAACCAAACGAAAATTTCCCCATTGCGAAGCATTTCTGCCAGGAAACACAGTCCCAGTGTCATGTTTCTTATGCCCTTCCTTGTACAATAACCCTCGAAGGCCACACTTCCAAAGTTTTATTACTTGGAATTTCACATGCCAGAGTTCACAGAGCATCCCAGACACCCTTTGGACCAGCTTCATTCCAGTGCCTTTCTGCATCATGTAAAATCACATTAAAGTCAGGGGGAGCAGCTGGATCAGGACCAACATCACCACTTTATAACCTGAAATAACCTATTTTTCCTGATTTTTCAAGTCAAAGTGTCCCTAATTCTCACAGATGCAATTTTACTTCATTCTCCAAGCACAAACAATGACCAGGACAGAGAGAATGGTGGATGAGCATGTGGCACAGCACACTGATCCTCCCAGAAACATTTATTACTATTTAATAACACTTAAGACCAATTGCAGCCCCAGCACAAGGCGATGGCGAAGCCCAGTTGGGGTGGGGGTGAAATGACTTTTGGGGTCACAGCAAGGGCTGCAAGTTACTCCTCTCTACCCCTTCCAAACTCAGTTTTTACTGCCCAAATCAAATGTTTTCCTTTAGTTGTTTTTAAACCGCCTCTAAGAGCCCCACAGACTAAAGTTAGAAAGCATCACGCAAAAAACGTTCGATTCCAGTGTTTTTAAAACTGTTTCATGCACTATCTCACCACACTTGGCCTCACTCCAATTAACCACTAAATGCCAAGGAGTCAAACAAAAGAGCAAAAAATCATTTGTTATCTCAAAGCTGTATCTGCTGACAAACTCTGCAGTGGGTTTTTGTTGCTATTGTTCTCCAGGTTTGGGCTCTTTGAGTACTTAATGATAACAAAATCGTTAGGTAAATATGTCAGGAGACCTTCCCCGTCAGCCGTCGCCTCGGGGTGTGATTTCTGTTCACAGACATAAAAATTTTTGCTATTTGCCAGATTTCAGATAGCAAACTTGGATCCCCTGGGAGATACCTGGCTCTTGTGCACCCGCAGCAGGAATATTTAACTGCTTCAGTGCCTGGTGCTGACACGCAGCTCGGAGCCACATGGGATCTCCTCTGGGACCCGACCGAAATGTAACTGCCCCAACCTCCCCCATCAGAATTATCATTTATAAATTGGGTTTTCAGCATCTTCAGACATGGAAAAATATGGTTGTGAGTCAGGAGGACCCACCAGCAGGGAAGTTCACGGTCAGGGGTCTCTGGAGGTGTTCTCCTGAGCCCACCTGCAGCCACCTGCACACAACTGGGCTCAGAAAGTCTTCTTTAGGAACCAGTTAGCTAATGTTTCAGCCAAAATCCCTCCCTGGTCCAATATCTAGGTACCAGAGGGGAAGAACTTGAGTTATTCTCAGCTTAACGTGACAATCAGCCCTCACATCAGCCAGGGGACTGCAAAGAGTTCCAACAGCCCTTGCACGAGGTGCTGCTGTCCGGAAGGGGGGCAAGGGTGGAGGGAAGGGGATGGGAAGCATCACTAAGGCACTGAAAACCCCCAAATACCATGTCACTGCCAAACAGCCCAGTCATCCTGCAAAGCAGGAGAAAAGGAGCCCAGCAGCTTAGGGAGGAAAGAGTTGACAGCTCTTCGCTGTATCCAGCGTCATTTTCCTTGGCAAATCCAGGCTGTTGTTGGAGACCTGCGCCAGATGCCGAGCTGAGCCTGCAGGAGCAACACTTCATATTTAACACTTGAAGACCTCAACTACTCCCCAGAGCTCGCCCCACAGCCCCATCCCGGCCAGCACATGGGGTCGGCACACGTGGGACCAGCCCTGGCACCACACACAGAGCCAGGCCCTGCCCAGGCCCTGCAGCCACACACGGGAGCGGGAATCACGTGCTGTGCACGTGTGTTTGGAGGGGGATCCAGCTTTTACAGGGATGTGCTGCTCTCCCCTTGGAGTGTGCACTGGTGGCTGTGCCCGCTCCGGGACTTCACCACCGGCTGGGAATTCACAGCAGGGGTGATGCCAAGGTACCAGCGGGAAGCTGTGGAGCCCAGCCCGACTCCCAGAGTCCATGGCACAGTGGGTTAGGGATTTAGGGATTCCCCTGCTCCATCTGTTGCTCGTGCTGAGCCCAAAATGAGAACCTTAAAGATCATCCAGTGCCACCCCCTGCCACGGGCAGGGACACCTCCCACTATCCCAGGTTGCTCCAAGCCCCGTCCAACCTGGTCTTGGACACTTCCAGGGCTGGGGCAGCCACAGCTTCTCTGGGCAACCTGGGCCAGGGCCTCACCACCTCACAGGGAAGAATTCCTTCCCAATATCTCATTTAAATCAACCCTCTTTAGTTTAAACCCATCACTCCCTGTCCTTGCACCCCCAAGTTCTAAGCAGACCAGGAATCTGTGGACAAGCCGTATTCTGAGCCAAAACAACTCTTGTCAACAACAGGAAAAAACTCCAAGTTGGCAATAAAGATATAGAAATAAATAGAAAATTTAATAATCCTTTAAAAATGGCAATTAACATCTTTTAACTTTGCCTTCCCCCCCACCATAGTAAAGGTCTCCTTTTGACCTCAAAAATCTCCCAAAATTTACTCCAATGGCATATGGAGGTAACTCCTGGTTGGCTCCTCTTGCCCTTGGACGGGATCACTCCCTTTCCCAGCAAGAGTTAACACCCCAGACTGAGCAAGCACCAACAAGCCCTTCCACCTCCCCAAAGCAGCCAACTACTCATTGAGTTCATTATCACTAAAAAGATACAAACAGCTGCAGTATAAAACCCAAGTATTTTCTTTACAGGTTTTCATCCTGCTTTCTAGATGCACCTCATCAGCTGCATGTACAGCAATTCTCAGTTAGAGCTGATTTTTCTGCCACAGGGTGTGTTTTATGGGAAAACGTGAGAATTTCAGCTTTCCAGGCAGAACTGTTGCCCCTCCTGCAGCCCCGGGAACAGCAGCAAAGCAAAAAATTACAATAAACCCCTCACTTTCGAGTCTGAACTGTCGCATCCTCTCAGCATGAAGGCAGGTTGGCAACAGTGCCAGCTACCAGCTTTAAATGCTTTATCCTATTTTCCTATCCCATGGGAAAATTAGAATAAAGTACTGGTAAAGGGTAGCAGTAGCTCAGCAATTTGTTTGCAAAGTTAAGGAAATAATTGCTCCAAAATTATTTCCTGGATTAATTTCACCGAGCCCAGCACGTGGAGAAGACTGGAAGGATCACACAAAGTCTGTTTAGGCCATTAGTGCCTGTCCCACACAGTGTCCCCATCCCCACACTTCCCTGGGAAACCCGGGGAAAGCCGCTGATCCTTCATAGATCAGATAATAAAAGGAAGGATTCAAATATTTATTTCTTTTTAGAAAATATAAATATTATTATCAAATAATAATGATATTCAAATATTTTGATCTTTTTCCCCTGCTGGACAGGGCACACTGGTGTTCTCACCCCTCTGGGAAGGAATGCCAACATCAGTCGATTAAAATAAGAAACAGAGAAGGGAGAAGTTGCTCAGAGAAGCTGTAGAAGTGTCCAAGGCCAGGTTGGATGGGACTTGGAGCAACCTGGGATAGTGGAAAGTGTCCCTGCCCATGGCAGGGAGCGGAACAAGATGGGCTTTAAGGTCCTTCCCAACCCAAACCATTCCATGATTCTGTGATTAGGCACCACCACAACCCAACACAGCATGTCCCCAGCTCTCCTACCCACACAAAATTTACAGTTCCAGAGCTGGTATCTGCTCCGAGGTGGGTTTTACTTCCAGTGCTGCCTTAATAAACATCCTCCCTGTCTCCCCCTCCACGGTGCTTTGTTCTCAGGAGAGGCTGAAAGGCCAGAGGTGCCATGAATTGCAAAGAGGGATTAAAGGACAAAGGGCCAGCCCCCCACTGCCCTGGGATGGGATTTAACCCACTGTGTCACCCCCTGGGACACCGGGCACTGCCAAAGAGGGGAAACACCGGAGACAGGGAGGGTCTGACCTCCCAAAGCCACATCTGGATCCTCTCTGTGGCTGTGCTGGCACAAACTGAGCCCGCACCCGGGTTAAACCAGAGGCAGCTCTGGCAGGAGGGTGAGCCTTCCCCAGCCCCCTCCTCCTCCTCACTGCTCCTGGAAGCAGCCAGCAGCTCCCAGCCCTTGTATCCATGTCCTGCTGCAACGTGCAGTGACCACAGCCCCGAGCAGCACAACACAACCCTGGCCATGGCACAACACCATCGGGAAACATCCACCCCGGCACAGCCACACAACGCTCACCGCAGCAAAGCCACCACGGCACAGCCACCCACCACAGTGCCATACCAGTCATCCCCTCGTGGTGCAGCACCCACCACAGTGCCACGCCAGTCATCCCCTCGTGGTGCAGCACCCACCACAGTGCCACGCCAGTCATCCCCTCGTGGTGCAGCACCCACCAGGGCACAGCCACCCAATGCCTGCTGCTGCAAAGCCACCGAGTTCAGCCCCATGCCATGCAATGACCCCCGATCCCGATGGATCCCTTGCAGCTCAGCACGCTCCAGGATTCCATGCCATGCAGCACAGCCCTGTGCCATAAAACACTGGCCATTTCAAAGCCATCCAAAAAAACCCCACGACGTGCAACCCCGGGCCGAGCAACTCAACCCCAGGCCATGCAATGCTTCTTGTGGCAAAGCCACGCAACTCCACACCACATTCCATGCAGCGAGAGCCCAGGTCACACAACACCCTGCCATGCAACCCCCTCCGTTGCCAAGCCGAGCAATACATCTCCATGACGTGCAACCCCCAGCGCTGCAAAGCCACACGACCCAAGCCCACCGTTGTTCTCCCACACCTCTCCCGACACACTCCGGAACAAACTCCTGAACAAACCCTAGAGGAGGCTCGTGCTGGTGCCAGGGCCCATCGTTGCCCGGTTCCTCCTCACTCCGTGCAGAGCTGAAGCACTCACAGTTCCCATCCCATCTCCAGTCCCTGCTGTTTCTCCCGGTGCCCGAGCGCAGAGCCCGTGGAGCCGAGATGCAGCCCCGAGGTACAGCCCCGGCAGGAGGATCCTGGCACTCCCCATTTGGAAGGAGTTACAGCCCTGGCACCCCATCAGTGTGATCCTGCCTCGTTAGTACTTTGCACTTACAGCAGCATTTCATTTGGGCTTACGGAAAGAGCTCATTTTCATAGGCACCCATCTGGGAGTGATTATTCCTGCTGTAGTAGCATCCAGGCCCGACTGGCATCGGCACCATTAGCACACAAAAACCAGAGTTTAACAAGAGAGCACTTACCACTGCAACCACCCCATAAAGGCACTTAACTATGTTAAAATTGCATCCAAATCTCCCTGTAATTCCACGCTTGTGCACAATGGATCCTGACAGATTACACCTCTTCAGAGACACACTTACCACTCACTCACTGCACGGAATTTACTCAGTGCTTCACATCTCCCAAGCCCCCTCAGCCTCTCCCAGAACAGCTACCTTCTGCAGCCAGACACCTCTAAAAATAACATCCTCCTAAAGTGTTGAAAGATATTAAAATATAAAGCCATTAACATATAATAAGACTGGAATGAGAGCTCCGCATGCTCTGAAGCTCTCAGGGTTTGGCTTCCAGTCAAGAAAAATATATTGGATTAGTATGAGAGCAAAATTAGGATGGTGTGCAGTTTAATTAGCATTACAAGACACTACATGTGTATGGGAGAGCAGAGAAGATTTATGTTATTATGCGGTAAGAAAAATAACGTTAAAATGTTAGAATAATACAGGTTTGATACAGCACTATGTACTCCGGGGTTAAGGGAAAGATAACTCTGGAATGCCACTGAGTGTTCTTAAAAACCCAGGTTTGAGGGTTTGCCAGTGAACTCGAAAAATTGTGGAAAACCCCTGCAATTTGGTCACAAGTCGGTCAAACACTTACTCTGGCAACAACCACGGTCTCCGTCAAGGAATTCAATAAACACTGGTAAAACATCCTGGTCCTCACACAAAGTCACAGTACTAGTGCTTCACAGAACCAGCAGAAAATAGAAATAAAGCAAACACAGCTCAGCTGGGGAAGGGGATGATGGGGCAGAGCTGGCAAGAGCCTGGAAGGGAAGGAAGCGCTGTGCTCCGATTGCACGCTCCCTGCTGCCCTGGTGTTATTCCTCTGTTAATCACATTCCTCTGTTTCCAACAAGACATCAGCATCCCCACTCTCCTCCATAAGCTGCAGCCCATCCTCCTCTCCTTCCTGGGCATCACTGGGTTCACCTCACAGTTGTTCCCAGCAGCCACAGCTGCCTGCACTCCCCGGGTCAATAATCCCCATGATGCCGACAGAAGCTTCAAGACAGCAGTTGGAATTTATATTTCATATTTCCCAGCTGCTTCCTCTCTCCCAGAGGTGAGATTTTTCTCTGTTTACCTCCTCACCGTTCTCATCTTCCCACACTTTGAGGGTGTCCCTGGCAAGATGCACCCACAGCCACCCTGTGCTCAGACATCCCAAAGCCACAGATACTTTTTTTCCTCCCTTTTCCAAAGCAGAGTTCCTAAGCTCCAGCCCTCACAGTGAACAGCTTGGGAATAGTGACATCCCACCACATACAACACAGTGTCCATCCCACCTGCTCAGTGTCAGGGGGCACAAGGAATGGCACCCAAACAGCATCATAAATCTGGGATAAGGATGCTGGGAAGGTCCTGTTAGAGTTGAAGATGTCCCTGCCCGTGGCAGCGGGGTTGGACTCGATGGCTTTGAAAGGTCCTTTCTACACCAAAGCCTTCTGCGATTCTACAGTTCCAGGGACCAGCCAGGCTGTCTGCACACAGCCAGAGGAGACAGCTCCTGCTCACACCAGGAATTAACACCACAATACACACAGGGATGCACCTCCAACCCCCCGGGGCACAGCTCATGTTGTATTGAATTTCCCAGTGGACGCAGTACATCAGATTTTGCCTGGAATATTCATAGGCATAGCAGCAGGAATATGTTTTCTATCTGATATCAGGCAGACCCCCCTTCCTGTGCAGACCCTTGGGCAGCCTCTGGAATGTCTGTTGAGGACAGGCACTACCGAGGAGGGAATGAAGGCAACCAGAGCCCAGCATTAACCAGACAGAGCTCTGTGGGCTCCTTCACTGCCCTGTGAGAGCCTCCTCCAGCTACAACCAGGACCACAAAGTGGAATTCGAGGGAAAACCCACCATAAATCACATCCCTAATCACCATCTTGCTTCTGCACAGACCTGGCATTTCCATAACCCAGGATGAGAGTTGTGAAATCCCAACACACATGTCCTGAGGTATTTAAAGGTCTGAGCCTGCAGGACAGTGTGCAGAGGCCGCTGATGCTGGAGAAGTCTTTCCAGGGCACTCTGCTCAAAGCTTTCAGCACATGGTCAGGTTTCAGTTTGGTCCCAATCAATCACTGCCAGTGCAGCCTCCTGGCTCAGGAAGCAGGTACCAGACAGAGGGATGAAGGTGCATGGATGAGCTACAGGTATGCTCAGGGTGTGAAAAGCCTCTGGAGCAGCTTTTACACCTTTAGACCCTTTGACAGCACATAGTGCCAATCAGACTCGCCTCTGACTCAGGAGCTGGGATTGACAAGAAAGGACAAAACAACTGCAATTTCACACTAGTGAGGGAAAAGAAAGGAAGAAATTCTTCCCTGTGAGAGTGGGGAGGCACTGGCACAGGTTGTCCAGAAAAGCTGTGGCTGCCCCATCCCTGGGAGTGTCCAAGGCCAGGTTAGATGGGGCTTGGAGAAACCTGGGCTAGTGGAAGGTGTCCCTGCCCATGGCAGGGGTGGATCTGGGTGAGCTTTGAGGTCCCTTCCAACCCAAACCATTCCAGGATTCTCTATAAGTCAGGAATGCCAATGTGAGCACTACTCAAAAGCGGAAACATCCCTTGTTCAAAAGGTGAGGAGCAGAGACCAGGAACAGACACCATGGCACAGAGGAAGGTGAACACTGGGAACAGAACTGCTGCTCAGCACATTTTTTTGGATGACTCAGCACTCCCCTCCCCCTTCCCCCCAGCTGCAAGTTCCTCCACAATTAGTTTGATTCGACAGAACTGATGGTATTTGATCCCATTCCAAAGCCAGCCTTTGGCAGCTTTTCCGCCCGTCTCGGGACACTCTCGGGGCACACGCTCTGCTTGGCATTGGCTAAAAACATGTTTTGGCAGAAACGTGGCACGACACGGATTTGGTTGGAGAAACAGCACAGGAACAGTGCTCTGCACAGTTCAGATATTACAGAGGTGATTTTTTGACAGCAAGATACAATTTAATTTAGGCATAAAATACTCCAAAGGGCAGGAAGCAGTGCCCTGCCGCGGATCTCCACGAGTGGAGCCACAAGCGAAGTGCTTGACAGAATCCCTCTCCCATCCCACAGCACACCCACCCGAAGGGATTATTTGGATTTTATCCCACCAGCCAAGGCTGAAGGCACCAGTGCTCCCCAAACCCGCTCCTGCACCTCAGAGCACTCGAAGAGTCGATGAATTAAAGCAGCACTAACAAACCCCTCATCTTGCAGCCAATGTGGTGATGCAACAGCCGGCGGGTTCTGGGACAAAGATGTGGACTACAATGCCTCACCCTCTGCCATGAAAAACTGCCCTTGGATCCTAAATGAGTTACATATTTGGATACCCTGTAAGATAGCAAAGTGGGGCCTTATCGAGCTGCCAAATCTCACTCCTGTCATGAGGTCATTTCTGGCACATGGCCAGGTGAGATTTCAGCCAAAATCTCGGTGCTGACCATCGCTCCCCATCCTTCCCCCCCTCGCTCCTCTTCCTCCTGCCTCAGGTCAGGAAGGCAGGGAAAAATAAAATAATTAAAAAATAAAGAAAAAAAGGGTCAGGAAGGGCAGTGTCTTTTGTTTTTAAACCAGCCTGTACAATCACAACACACACACACTCATTACTCAGCCTCTTCACTGACAACAGGCGGTTTGAGGGCTCAGAGCACCACGGTCTTTGGGATGCCAGGTACCCCCCAATACACCCCAACTCTGACCCCAGCAGAGAAATGTCATCGACCAGATCTCCCGAATTAATTATTTAGTAATTTTGGCTTCGTTTTCGCAAGCATCACGTGCACGGGACCACACTTTGGGTTTACAGCAGCACAGCTCAGAAAAGCTGCGAGGAACCCCACACGCCCCCTGAAGCTTGATGATAACTTTCTGAGTAAAGCTGTTTGCAAACACCTGGTTTCATTGCTTTAACCATCGAAGGGATGTACTCACAGCACCCCAGGACACGGAAAGTGGTTGTTTTTAGCTGCACATCAACTCAAGTAAATGGCAAGGCAGAAAGTTCAGCACGGAACGGGGTGAGCAGCACTACTACAAATCCCATTAATCCCACGTTGTCACGGCAGTTCCCGACCGGGGCGGTGAGGTGCCAGTGCCCTGGACATTCAGCCTTCCCCATGTCCCCACTACCAGGAAACTTCCTCTCGCTACCAACTCCTTCCATACATCCCAAAGAATTTTCCATCTTAAGCCTGACAGGCCAGATGTAAAAGAAAGAAATAAATAATTAGTGTTACCTTATCTGGAGTACGTCAGCTGTACCAGCAATGCCTGGATCTCCGTACGCATCCCGAGACAAATTACCTAACGCTGTAATTTATGAACGCCTCAAGTATTTGCCCTGGTATTTCATTATGCACTCGCTGGAAAGAAGAGCTCTAAAGACTAAACAGATCCAGCACGATAACACGAAAGGCACTCCAGCCGCGTGCTATTCCGAGGCAACCCAAGAATCCCAGCACGACATCGAGCTGCTCCGGCTCACTTAGTGTTGACACTGCCGGGGCAGAGAAGGGAGAACACAGAGCCATGACCCGAGAGCTCGGGTTCCCTCTGGTTCAGCGCTTAACTGGGATTTTATTGTGGGAAGCTGCGGGATCCGGCAGCGGTGGAAGCGCCAGCCCGGCTTTCCCGGGAGCAGCCGAGGCCGGCGCGGCGGAACCGCTGCCCGCTGCCAAGTGGGAGGAAGAGTTCCCAAACTCGCCGCTTTATCAAAGCTATTTTTGTCCTTCCTCCCCCCACACTGATAAGCAGTAGGGCGAGGACCGCCAGGGTGCTGGGGTTTGGCGTCTCCCCCCGAAACCCCGCTGGGACCCCCCGGCAAAGCCACCCGGCACCTTTGGGGAGCGGACCATCCGCTCGGGAGGCTCAAGGGGGAGGAAACTCCTTCCTCCAGCTTATCCTGCTCGCAGCGAAGTTTCGTGCCTGGAAAAAATGAGCTAAGTTTGCGAGCGGAGGCCCCAGCTCCGCTCCGGCTCTCCGGAGGCTCTCGGGACAGGCGACCCCCCCGGGGGCTCAGGACAGGCGTGGGGACAACCGGGAGACAGATGCCAACCTGTCCTGCACAGAGTCAGGAGCTGCTGCAGGGGGGACACCGAGGCATCACGGGCAAGGCTGATGCACCTGGGTTGAGGGGGAACTGAGACAACGAAACCCACCCCAGCTGGAGGGAGGGGAGCGAGCGGAGGGCGATGCGGGACTGGGATTCCCCGCACACCGCGGGTACGGGGTGACCTGTGCGGGGCTCCCCGGCCGCTGCACCCGCGCCCGGGGGTCCCCCAAGGGCCGGGGCAGAGCCGCTGCCCTCGGCCAGGGCTGGGCTGTCGGGAGCGGGCTCGACACGGCGGGGCTGTCGCGACAGGGAGGAGGCGGCAGCAGGTGGAGCGCGGACGGCCCCGCAGCCCCGTCACCCCAGCCCGGGCGAGGGAACCCGCGCTCCCCCGCGCTTCACCCCCGCACCAGAGTTTGGGGCTTCCCCCCTTTGCCAAGTAACCCCGACCGGGGGGCTGTTCCCAAGCGCCCCGGGGAGCGGCACCCGCGCCGGGGATGGAGGGGGGACGGAGAGAGGATGGAGGGGAGATGGAGGGGGATGGAGCCCGACACCGCGGTGTCCCCCGTCCCCGCCCGGACCCACCTGCTGGCGCCGCTCCGCGCCCTCGGCCGCTCTCTGCGGGCGGCCCGCGGCGGGGGCTCCGGGCGCTGCCGCCGTCCCGTCCCGGCGCGGTGGGGCCGCGGGCTGCGGGCCGCGGTCACGGCGGAGCTCGGAGCGCAGCTCCAGGTAACAGCCCAGCGTCAGGACGTGCAGCGCCAGCGACAGCGCGAAGAAGCCGAGGAAGAGCCGCCAGCTGCCGCCGCCGCCGCCGCCGCCGCAGGAGGAGCAGGCGCGGGCCGCCGCCGCCCTGCGCTCCGCGCCCATGGTGCGCTCGGGCGGAGCGG
>NW_020884951.1:1706015-1740521 GCF_003945725.1 Corapipo altera
TCCTGATCCCGATCCTGATCCCGATCCTGCTCCTGCTCCTCATCCTGCTGCCCACCAGCTCCGTCATCGGATCCCAGTAAAGCCCCCCGGCCCCTGGGTTGCTTGAACAGCGGCAGGAGGGCAGCAGGACCCTCCGGCTGAGCAGGGGGACCCCCAAACGAGCCTTTGCACCACCGGGAGCAGTTTATTGACCGTTTATAGTCGAGGAAGCAGCGTATCAAAAGGAGTCTGCAAAGTCTTCGCAGGTTCTGTTACCAGTCAGAGGGTTTAATTGATAACGAGACAGATAATGAGATTAATAAGGTGCTGTGTGATGCTCACATGCAACGGGCTGCAAGGAAATTTGGATACAGCATTGGAAACTATGTGAGCAAACCAGAGAGGTGGCCTGACGAAAACAGAATGTGATTTGGAAAAATAAAAGGAAAAAAAGAATAAAATAAGTTGTTAATGTCAGGAGAGGAGGCTGTGAGGGGAAGGCAGGAGGTGGCACTGCTGAGGAGGATTCCAGCTGGTTTCAGAGGATCTGATAATGCAGAGCAGGTCAGCTGGGGAAGGAAGTGCTGGGAAGGGATGTCAGAGCTGCCACCAGCTCTCCAGGAAGGGCCCCCTCACCAAGGACTGTCACCAGCACATCCCTGGGATCAGGGTCCTGATCCCCTGGGTGGGCTTGGGGAGCTGGGTGGTCCTGTGCAGGTCTGTGTTCCCATCATCCCAGAGGCAGGGTGAGGTTCCCACAGGGCTGTCCTTTCCAGCTCTTCCAAGTCCTGGAGCAAATCGTCTGGGAATTTGTGGGGTCTTCATCACACAGATCACAGCCATGGAGAGTCCAGTGGCGGCTTTGTCCTGCCTTTGGGGAGAAGGACGACCTTTTCCAGCCCTTCCTATCCTTGTTTTCCTGCAGTAGGGCTTTTCCTTCAAGTTCTGTGTCATAGACATGAAATTACATGAGAAGCCTCTGTTTTCATTTAAGAAAGAAATGTTTCCCTAATATTTGTGAAGAAAAAAACTGGAAGCATTAAGCTCTGCCAACTCCAACAACTGAGGAGCAGAAAGCAAATAAACACAAATGAACCCTCTGTTCAAAACTCCGTAATTATTGTAGGAACATTCATAATTATTTGAGTGCTTAGTGTTGTTACTGGTTTTCACAGAAACACAGAATATCCTGAGTTGAAAGGGACCCACATGGATCATCGAAGTCCAACTGCTGCACCACCAAAATCTTGTTTTTCAAGGTCAAAATCCCAAACCAACCATAGACTGACTGACCCAGACTTGCAGTGGCCTCGTTCCCTTTTCAAAGGTCATTTATGTTACTTTTAGGGTGAATTGTAGAGGTCAAGTCACCCCTGTGGCTGGGTCAGTGGGAGGACATGAGCTCACCTTTCCTACCCGGATCCTCAGATTGAGGGATTTCTGCCTCCTAGAGCAGATCTTTCAGCATCCCACTAATTAAAAAGGATGTAATTAATATATAATTAATATCTGCCTTCCCAGACCTGAGATCCTCATGCACGGACTGGTCGAGC
This sequence comes from Corapipo altera, assembly GCF_003945725.1. Lineage (NCBI taxonomy): Eukaryota > Metazoa > Chordata > Aves > Passeriformes > Pipridae > Corapipo > Corapipo altera. The sequence continues at coordinate 1,707,548 of NW_020884951.1, forward strand.
CCCACAGTCGATGGTTCCACCGGTTCTCTGGTGGTTTATTTTCATTTCTCTTGTTCTGAACATTCATCCCCTTTCACTGCCACCCCTGATTAACTTTGTTACATGGATGAAGAGCCAGGACTCCAAGGGGTCCTGGTCCACGAGAGGCAGGAACCAGAGGACAGGGAAAAATGCAGAAGCAGCAGGATTCGTGATGCTCTGGATGGGAAAATAAAGAACAGTCAGGAGAGTCCTTGGGAGGGTGGGCAGAGGCTGAGGAGGAGGAGAACACTCAGAGGACACGTCTAGAATGACTTTTTCTCTTGATTCCCAAACTTGCTGTTTTTTTCCCATCATCCCCTTCCCATCCCAGCAGGATTTAACCAAAGGTGGGAGGAACCTGCTGTAGCTCAGGAGATCTCCCTTCCCTCTGGAACAGGTACAACTCTCTGCATAGCACAGGGCACTCCATGGCAGGTCCCAGTTCCCCTCTCCATGCGAATTCCACAGATCTGGGAATCCCTCAGAGGGATCTTGTAAAGCAGATCTGAGCCCATTCCCCACTGATGTTTTGGCAACAGCTGTAATTTCTGCAGCGGCAACAGAGTCGATTTTAACATGTGTGACCTAAAAGCTTTGGAATTCCTGACTTTCCTTTGAGGAAAGCTCAGCTAAACTGCAGGAAAGCCATCCCTTAGTCTCTCAGTGGTGTCAGCAACAACATGAGTACGATAAAGTCTCCTGAAACCTGAAGTCCTGGCGCGCCGACAGCGCATCCGCAGGCGTTTACAAGCCCTCAGGATGGAGGATCCTGGTTTTACAGAGTCTCCATGCAGCCCTACAATTACCATTCCTTTTCCCCAGCGAGATCCAAGATGTTCCATACAATCTGCTTTGCTTAAGACTGTTTTTTCAATAACTATGAGCCCTGTCTGTGCAGGAAAGGTCTATTTGTGTCCAACTGCTTCCATAGGGGCACTGATTGAGCAACACATTTGTGTTATAAGAGCAAGAAGTACTAAGCAATTGTGTTCATGGGATGCCTCCTTCCTGGCTCTGTGCTATTCCAAGATTTTCCCTCTCTCTCAGGCCATCACTGTCGCTCTCTGATCATTCTCTGATCCCTCCCATTTTACTCCGTGAATTCTTATAACATTTAGTTGCCCAGAGAAGCTGTGACTGCCTCATCCCTGGAAGTGTTCAAGGCCAGGTTGGAGAGGGCTTGGAGCAACTTGGACTAGTGGAAGGTGGAAAGGTGACAGGAGATGGCACTGGATGGGCTTTTTACAGCATGTCCTTTTCACAGAGAATGAAAAATTGGTGTATTGACTCTTCCTGTGCTTGTTTTCATGCTTTCCCCCTCAGAAATCAGGAGATTCTGACTTCTAAGAATCAACAGCACACTGACACCTCATTCTCCTGCACAGCCAAGCCCCTGCTCTGCTCTGAAGGAAGATGGAGGCCTGGTGGCTCTGTCAGCTCCCCTGTCCCATCACAGAACATGCAGGAGGAGGTTGGGCCGGGGAGGCTGAGCTCAGCCTAAACACAGCTTCTTCTAGAGGGGGTAACCAAGATGTTGCCGTTGGTTCTGTTGTATGTTTATTTATATGTTATTTGGTGCTAATGAAAACCAAATGTTCAGAATCTATTCAGTTCTTTAACTTTTATAGACTCATTGTCTTTATTTTCAACTGTGCAGCCGTCTCCCAGCCCACCCTCCCCCGGACTCATGGCAGTGCCGTCGGTGTCCGGCCTCAGCTGTGCTCTTACTCATCCTGGCTGGAACAATGATATTCCACACCACGTTATACAACCTCCCCGGTGCTGCCTCCTGCCCCCGACCCCTCGGCTCCCCACGGGCTCCCCACGGCCCCGGGGCCGCGGGCAGGGCCAAGCCATTGTCCTGGGGGGTGCCAGTTTCGGGATCTGCCGGTGCCAGGGAAACAGGATAGGATTGGTGCCTCGAGGAGAGACATGATACATGAAAGGCACCCTTCCAGAGAGCCCAGAGCCCACGCTGCCCCTCGGAGTGGGGGCACCCGCTCCCCAAGGAAGGGGAGGAAGGGGAACCCTAACACTGAGCCTGGTCAGGAACCACGGGGAGGGGGCTCCTCTCCCCCACCCCTTGGCAGGGCTTTCTCCAGGCTCCGGCACCCCTGGTGCCATGGTTTATTTTCTGTGGTGGTGTTGGGTCGTAGGTTGGGCTGAGCCATCTCAGAGGTTTTTCCTGTGGTTCTCCTGACCTGTCTTCCGGGGATTCGGTGCTCCTCAGGGAGCATCCCACCCAGCCACACTGTCCAGGTGGGAGAACTCCAAAGCAGACCCCTCCAGACCTAAACAAAACAGTGACACCCTCACAGCACAAGGGCCTGGCAGCTGCTCTGCCCACACCCCTGAGAGCCCCTTCCAGTGCCTGAAGGGGCTCCAGGAGAACTGGAGAGGGACTTTGGACAAGGGGGAATGGCTTCCCACTGCCAGAGGGCAGGGGTACATTAGATTAGCACCATATTTTGGGCATAGGAAACTAGAACCTCAGTTTCAGGACTGTTGTGTCTTCTCCTTCCAGAGGCAATTCCGACAGGAGAGGTCCTAGAAATCTCCTGCCCCAAGTTGGTGGCACGTGTGCCTATTTCAGCCTCCTTGGCTTCTGCTTTAAATTCCATGGATCATCCTTTGAGGTAATTTGTGCTGAGCATTAGCAGAGACAAATGTAAAGTGACTGAAATCCTCTGGAGATGGAGGAGGGCCACAGCCTGAGCTGCAGGATAGAATCCCAGGATGGTTTGGGTTGGATGGGACCTTAAAGTCATCCCATCCCACTCCCTGCCTTGGGGAGGGACAACTCCCACTGTCCCAGGTTCCTCCAAGTCCCATCCAACCTGATCTTGGACATTTCCAGGGATGGGGCAGCCACAGCTTTCTCTGGGCAACCTGTGCCAGGGCCTCCCCACCCTCCCAGGGAAGGATTTCTTCCCAATATCCCATCTAACCCTGCCCTCTGGGAGGGTGAAGCCATTCCCCCTTGTCCTGTCCCTCCAGACCCTCATCCAAAGCTTCATTTCAGGCTAAACTTGAACTTTTAAGCTTTTTGGGTAGGGCAGGGCGAGTTCGGGGTAAAGAACAGAAACCCCAGCTTTAAAAAGGGAAAATCCAAGGAATTCATATCAAAGCAGGAACAGTCATAAGGAGAACACATGGAACTGTCTTTTTCTGCTCACAACCTTAGTGATTGAAAACTGCTCACCACAGCCCTGATCCAGCTACAGGACCCCACATCCGGGGCTGAGTTTCCAGGTGACCCATGATTTCAGCAATTTGCAGCCTCGGGACTGTTAATAAGAGATGACAGCAATAACCAAGGGAGGAAAACCCACGTGTTTGTTCTCCCAGACGTGCCAGAAGTTGTGGATTTAAGCGAGGAGAAAGATCACAAGGCTCAGTTGGAATATCCTACATAACACAGCCTTAAACCAGCAATTTCCTCTGTGGAGCCTAAGTCAGATCAAGGCAGGATAAAGGTCTCCATGTGAGCCTGGCTGAGAGGATTTGGGAATGGGCAGGAGCCATTTGTTGGGGATGGAACAGTAAAAATTAAATGGGCTGTTACAGAGGCCTCTTTCAAGCAGCTCCGAGTGCCATCAGCCTTCATCTCCCCTCGAGGCTCCACGAGCTCTGGACTCCTGGCTTTGGGGAATGTGGCATTTCCAGGCTGAACCCACCGATATGAACACGTGTGTTTCATCTGAGAGTGAAAAAAGAAATGATTGAAAAATAGCAAACCATGTAATCTTTGTAAGGAGTAATTCCCTTGCCATTTGAGGTAACACAGTCTTGGATGGGAAGGCTGGTTCCTCTGGATCAATGGGATGAAAACATCTGCTTTATCTCAGAGAGATCTAAGGAGGTAAGACCTGACAGTTCTTTGTGGAAGTCTTTGCTATCTCCTTTGTACATCTAAATTACATTTATTGATATACAACGCTGACGTTTCGGGTAATGCTCGTAGATCTCACAACCTTCTGTTTCAAATTCACAGTCTTCCACCACTCAAACTATTATTATTTTTACCAGTCCCAAGGGTGTGCTGGAGTCCCTTTGGTACAAATTAGAAGGGCTTTTATGAAAAACTTACAGTTTATAGAAAAGAGGTTCCCTTTGGCTTCCCAACCCCGAGGTAGTGACAGCTCCCACCGGAGCCTCGCCCACAGCGGGTGTTTCAGCATCGACACATTCACAGCCCGGCTCGGAGGAGCTGACATCCTGGGAGGAACAGCAGTAATTTCCCCCAGGAGACAAAAAAAAAAAAAGAAAAAAAAAGCCAAATGTTGACAAGTTTATGAATACAAACATGTCAAGGATGTTCTGATAGCAGGACTTTGCTCTGGGCCGGTCATGGGTTTACCTGGGTCTGGTGGTTAAACCGGGCTGAGCTCTGAGTGAGGGGAGAAACAGCTTTGGGGAAGACAAGACCCATCCTGCACAGAACAAGTGTTAGGGTTGAAATGACCCAATGATCCCAACCTAAATAATTCTATTAAAAAAAAAAACCAACTCAAAGAGTTTTGGTGCAAAGGTCAAGTCAAGGGTGAGGTGGCTGAGTGAAAGAGGAGGGAGGTGAGAAAATGCTGAGACCGGAGGAAGAAGAGTCATAAAATCATGGAATATCCTGAGTTGGGAGGAACTCACAAGGATCATCAGTCCAACTCCTGGCCCTGCACAGACACCCCAACAACCCCACCCTGTCCCTGAGAGGATCATCCAAACCCTCCTGGAGCTCTGGCAGCCTTGGGGCTGTGCCCACTGCCCTGGGGAGCCTGGGCAGTGCCCAACCACCCTCTGGGGGAAGAACCTTTCCCTGAGATCCAACCTGACCCTGCCCTGACACAGCTCCAGCCATTCCCTGGGTGCTGTCACTGTCACACAGAGCAGGGATTGGTACCTGAGTGTGAGACCTTGTTAAAGAAATCCATGGAAAAGGTGGCAGATCAGAGCTGAAGGGGAACTAGGAAACCCAAGAGAGACAGGGGCAGCAAACCCAGCCCTTCCCAGCCCTTTCCCCTCACAGGCTTTCCTTCAGTGTAGTTAAAGCTCAATTAATAAAGACATGGTTGTTGTCAGAGGAGGAAACACATCAGTCTGACCTTGATCTTCCTCAGGTACCAAAGCAGATCCAACAGAATGACCCAGACCCTTGTGCAGAGCCAAGGCCACAATCCAAGAGAGAAACCAGGATAAACAGGGCAAAGGAGGAAGAAATCACACAGTAAAACCCATCTGGCAAACAGCATCCAACATGTAAATCCATATAAACCCACCTTCCACAGCCCTTCTGGGCTCTGCTGGGGCAAAGGGGGTTCTAAGGGAAAATTAATTGTAAGCTCTTACTTAATGCAGACTTTGAGACAAAAAGAAAAGAACAAAGGAGTCCTCCAGGCAAAAAAATGTGGAAAATGACAATCATTAATAACTTCAACTCTTCACTACAGGGTTTTCATCAGTTTGCTGAGGTGGCATTTCACTGTCCTGTCACAAAAGTCACAAACCTACCCAAAAATACCTGTTTACTCACAGAGAAATAAATTAAGAACTTCTTACCAACATCAGGAGCTCCAGTTGGAGTGGATCCAGAACATATAGACTTGGAAAGGCCAAAAAACATCCTGGAGCCTCCTGGTAGGTGGAAAACACACCCTGAAAGTCCATTGCTGTGAGTAAGACTCCTCTCTTTAGGATTCTAAGTCTCCCAGGGTCAAGTATTGGTGTGAAAAACGAGGCTCTCGCACACATTTTTAGATCCACAGTAACAAGTTGCCAGATTTCCATAAATCCTGAGTTTCTCCTCTGCCCAGGGAAGATAGAAGCTGCAGGGGCTCTGAAGCAGTTCACAAATACAGATGTTTATAAGATGCACATGCTTGAAAATGGTATTTTTTTGCTTTTTTGATAAGTCAGAAAAGAGAACCTTGTGTGTCATCTGTTCAACCATATAAATAAATATATGAAAAGAGAACTCCTTATTCACATCCAGAAGGGATGAGGTTTGAAATCCGGACCCCACCCAGGATTTCAGCATCTGGAGAGTCCCATCTCGCACCTCAAAGCATTCCCAGGCCTGGACTTTGATTTGGGTCTGCAGCCCTTTGTGTTGTTTTCTCAGGGGCGCAGCATTTTCCAGGCTCTTTCCAGCAGAAACATTTCCATGCTGCCCATTGCAGTTTTTATGGAGTCACGAGGCAAATTTACAGCTGAGAAACTTCTCCCCCCTCTCCAGCCGCCTCCTAGCTTTGATGTCCACAGCCCTATAGCCATGAAAATTCATATCCACTTAACTCACACCAACTTCAATCCCTGCTAATGAAATCCCTGCGAATCAGCACGTTCCTGGGTGGATTTTCAGCTGCTGCATCAATTTGGGCACTGTGTGGCCACCAAGACATTGCCCTGGGCTCTGCCCTGTGCACACTGTGAGCTCAGGCAACCAGGAGGCTGGTGGGAATGAGCAATGGCACATGGATTGCTGGGATAAATCCTGCCAGCAGCACCCCCAAAGGGGAAAACGATCCCAAAGATCCTCCTGAGAAGCCTGGTGCTGCATCCTGGCACTGTGCATCAGCCCAAGCCCTTGCAGGCCCCTTATATGCGGCTCCCAAGGCCCAGCTGAGGCCCAGAGCTGCCCAAATTGGGGCAGTTTAGGGCACACTCAGAAGGAATCACTATGGAAAAAGGGACTGGGGGCTGCAGGCGTTGGGAATCACCTGAGCTGATTTAATTCCCTGCAGCAGGATAACCTGGGGCACCTGTGGCCTCCTGGAGACAGGCTCCAGTGTGTTGTCCTGTCTGGGGGACTAAACATTCTGCCATCTTCCCTGGGCAACCTGTGCCAGGGCCTTACCCCCGTCACAGCCAAGAATTCCTTCCCAATATCCCATCTCTCTCTGTCCTCTGGCAGTGGGAAGCCATTCCCCGTGTCCTGTCCCTCCATCCCTTGTCCCCAGTCCCTCTCCAGCTCTCCTGGAGCCCCTTCAGGCCCTGCAAGGGGCTCTCAGCTCTCCCTGGAGCCTTCTCTTCTCCAGGGGAAGCCCCCCAGCTCTCCCAGCCTGGCTCCAGAGCAGAGGGGCTCCAGCCCTGGCAGCATCTCCGGGGCCTCCTCTGGACTCTCTCCAGCAGCTCCACGTCCTTGTGCTGCTGTTCCCAGGGCTGGAGGCAGCTCTGCAGGGGGGTCTCACCTGAGACAGGGGCAGAGGGGCAGAATCCCCCCCTGCCCTGCTGCCCACACTGAGGGGGTGCAGCCCCCCAGTTATTCACCCCCAGCCCAAATCCCCCCTCCTGCACCTCTCACTCCGCTGGTTTTCCAGCACAGCCGGTGCCTCCCCCCCAGTTTGCCTCCTGCACCAATCTGCCTTTTTAAACCTTATTTCTATTCCCATCCAATTTCATCCCCTTTTCCTCGTGTTCTTTCCAAACAGGATTTCCAGGTCGGGGCAGGACCAACCCAAGTGTAACTCCAGAGCTGTGTCCCATGGCCTTTGCAGCCTGGCAGCAGCGCTCAATTTGGAGCGCAGCATCCTCGCTCTGTTCCACGCCGAGATCTGTTGTCCAGATGAATTAATTCCAGATTATATGTGGGTGTGGACTTCAGCTGGGCAAAATTTGGATACCCTGGTTGAGTCATTATTCTCTGATGAATCTCTTGGTGACAGCCTTCGCCCCTATTGTTCTGAGGTGAGCCCCGTGGCAAGAAATGTGAAGGCAAGAAACAAAAGAATATAAAGAAAGGTTACGAAATCAAATTCAGTTAAGGCAGGGTTATTGTCCCTCCATCCCGCCTCTGCCGTCCTCCAGTTGGGATTGGATTTGGCAGGAAAACAACACCCGTAGGACAGCGGATGGGGTTCAGGGCAGGTTCTGGGGGAGCCCGTCCCAGTGGGACCCTCATGGCCCAAACAACACCAGAGACAGGGAGGAGGAAGTTTATCATCAATTCTTAACATTTTATTTCTTTACTGGGTTAAACAAGGAGCAGAGAAAACCTCGGCCCCAAAATACAACAGAACTGAAAGCATTACAGGTACAGAGACTATTGAACACAGAGAGTAGTAGGATAATATTTTAATACAACTGAATTATAGCATGGGATTGTGTTTTTGTTGGGTTTTTTTTGTTTGTTTTTTGTCAAACCAGTTTGGAAAATAAATGTAATAGGAACTAGTGCAAAAAAGTTCTAAACATGAAGCACAGTGTATAAAATGGCATAAGAAAACTGTCCCCTCGAGGACACAGTCACTTTCTTATGACAGAGGGGAGAAAGAGAAACAGAAGGGGGGTGGGAACAGAGAGGGAGGGTCGGGAGGCGGAGGAGGAAAGCTGGAAAGAAAGAGAAAACGGGCAGGGGGATTAGAAAGAATATTTTGACTTCAGCAGTATGTTGGTTTGAGTTTCACCACCACGCACTGGAAAAGGACCTTGTGGTCGGTCTGAGCTCTGTCACCACCGACATGGCACAAGCACTTGAGAAGGGTTCGGTCACGAGCAGCCTGGGCACACGCGGGCACAGCCGGGGTCGGGTCCCCACGAGATCCCCCGAGATCCCCACGAGGTGCCCCCGAGGTGCCCTTGTGCCCCCCAGCACCCCCAGCCCGGGCAGGGAGCCCCAGCCCGGCTGCCGGACCCGCATTCCGGAGGGAGAAGGGCACACGAGCAGGGATTTGGGGGCTTGTCATGCTCTCCCTTAACACATCCCTCCTTGAACCATGGAGTCTGCTTCCTCAAGGACCCACACGTGGAATTTCTTCCCAGTTCACACTCCCAGGCACAGACGGGAGCGTCTCCCTTTTGAAGGCATCTCGTAACGATGTCCGAGCACCGGAGGCTCGGAAAAGCTGGATTCAGTTTGGTTTGGAACAGAAAACCAAACTAAACATCCATCAGAAGGATGGCTGGGGATTCCCAGGAATTCCTCCCAGGCAGAAGCACCTCTGATTCCCACAGGGGAGGTGTCCCTGCATTCCCAAGGTGTTATCCCAGTCTGGAGCTGCCCTGGTCAGCCAGGCCTTGCTCCAGCCTGTTCCCACCATGGAGCCACTGAGCCTCCTGCCCTGGAGAAACTGGCTGGATGCTATTTTAGGGAGAGCTGGTTGGAATTCCTTACAAATTGCTATTCTCTCCCAATCTGCTGCCGCCTGTTCCAACTGTCTGAGCAGAAAAAGTGTGATTGATTTTTTTTCTTCGTTTTCTTTTTGGAAAAAGAAAAGTTTTGTGGGAAAGGCCTGTTCTAGATGCATTTCTCAATTTGCAAAAAAAAGAAAAAAAAAATTGGTCATAATGATCAATCTGGCTTGTTTTGACAAGTTTCAAAATAAAAAAATCACTGTCTGGCTCAAAATGTCTTTTTGTTTTGCAACTTGGGCACGTCCAGTTCCCAAATACATTTAAAAATGGCAAAACCAACCCCAAATTTCATAAGCCAAACTTAATTCTTGGGTCTTTTTGTTGAGTTTCAGTTTATAACAAGCAAAGCTGTTGACTTTCTGGGCTGAAAAAGGATCATCCTGAAATGCTAACGAGGCTGGAAACTGCTCCTAGCCTTGTCTGGAACACAAGTCCTGGAGATGCAGTGCAAGGAAAGATGGAGGGACAGGGCTCAAGAACTCATCCATCTCCTGCTCAGGCCTGTGAGAGGGGCTGAGAGCTTTGATAAAACCCCAACAACTATTACAAGTTAATTTTTTTTAATGATCCTTAATTAAAGATGGTTTATCCTCTACCACAGCATTCCCTCTGCTCCCTTCCTCCCTCCCAGTGCAGGCTGGAAAATCACCTAAAGAGCCACCTGGACCAAGAATACCCAAAAATTGCTGCCAAACCCCCTCAATTCCTTGGAATGGACTTATGGTTGAAGCTGTGCAACCCCTGAGCTGCTCTGACCTGGGAGCTCTAAGTAGGCTCCTTTTGGGGGGAAAAGGGGTGAGTTTGGGGTTGTGTGATGTTGGTACTTCCAGCTGGGATGCCCATGAGCTTTGATGGCCTGAAGTAGACCATTAACATCCAACCTGAACACCAGACATGGCCCTTCCCAACTTTTCCAGAAAAATTTAAGAGAGATTTAACCCCCAGGGATGGGAAGCCTCAGGGCAGCACACAAAGCTGATACACAAAATTCCCCGTCCCATCACATTCTAGCAGAATCCAAGAATGTTTCTGTCCCGACTTTGTCTCTCCCAATCCCTACAGACATTTCTTTCCAGGGTATGGGATTAGGATGAATCAGAAGCTGAAGGTAACTTGGGCTATTGGACCTCACCGCACGGCTCTGTGGAAATCATGGAATCGCAGAAAGGTTTGGGTTGGAAGGGACCTTCAAGACCATCTAGTTCCAACCCCTGCCATGGGCAGGGGCAGCTTCCACTACCCCAGGCTGCTCCAAGCCCTGTCCAACCTGGCCTTGAGCACTTCCAAGAATGGGGCAGCCACAGCTTCTCTGGGAAACCCAAATATCCATCACCAAACCTCCACACTTGGTGCCACCAGAAGAACTGGAGGGACCTGCAGAGCTCAGCAAGGGAAGCTCCATGGCATTGCTCCAGCAGATCCTGCCCCAGGAGCAGCAGATATCAGGGATTTTCCCTTCCCAAAGGCAGGAGTGTCTCCCGGCATCGCCTGCAGTCCTGAGTGGCAGTGAGTGAACTGCCCTGACATCTCCTATTGAAGCAAAGCAAAATGTGTTGAACAAAAACCATTTCAAGATGTTTTCTGAGTGTTGCCAAGTTACTCAACATGTTCTGCTTTAGTTGTCAGATGCTTTCAAAGCGATTTCCCTCACTCGGAGCACGAATGGTGAGGGCTCTCCCTGGGAATCTTTTGCCTGGGGCTACCATGGATCTGTATTTTCATAAGAAAAAGGCTCAACCAATGATTAATCTTTCCCAGAGGAATAGGGGCCTTTCTTTGGGATTTTTCTTCAGTTATTTTTAATTAATTTGTACAACTGGCAGCGACATGAAAGTGCAAAACCCGGGAATAACGATGTGGCCGGGCAGGACCCGGCTCCTTTTGCTCCTGCAGCCCTGCCACACCTGGATCCTGCAGGGACATCATCATCCCTCAGCTCCCCAGGGATGAGAAACCCCCTCACCAGGGAGGAATCACTGCTTCCCCCTGGGAGTTTTCTCCCAGTAGAAGTTTATCCACTGAAAGAAAGGTTGAGTGTTACATCTTAATCCCAATGTGGGGCACCTTCTTAAGGGAGAAGAGATAGGATCATTGGATGAAAAAAGAAAGCCCCTTGGTGTTAAAATTTCTGGTGGGATAAATGCATTCAGACCTGGGGCTTTCCAAGGTGGCTGTGGGAATGTGGCTCTGCAATGGCCCCTGGTCTGGCGGACACTGGGCTTGGGGTGAAGTGTACCTGCCTGCACAGGGCAAAGAACCTCATTCCCTGCTTAGCCAGGCACATTCCCTCCTAATCCAGGCACATTCCCTTTTTATCCCCTCCTATTGTAATAAATGCAATGCCGGTGGGATGAAGTGAGACAATGTCACTGTCTGCTCTCTGGGCAGTTCTCTTGCGGAGCAAAGACAGAGCGATCAGGGATGGAGGATTAGGAAGGTTGTAATGTCAGAGCAAAGGGAGGATTTTTATCCGACGGGCTCCATACACCACTTCCAGCTGCTCCGGCCTGCTCCGGGAACAGCCTCGTCTGGATCCGTTTAAGGAGATTGGCAAAGTGTTGAATACAGCATATGGTGCCCTAAAACCACAGAACTTATTGACAGCAGCCCAGACTCGCTAAATAAAAGATCTCCTTCCAAAGCCTCACTCTGTGAAGACTCAGCACTTTCCTCCCAGTCGCACAAGGTAAAGCCCCAGCCCGGGCTCTGCATCCTGCGCGCTCCCGCTGCCCACCCACGGCACCTCATCCCTGTGGGAACACCTCCTGGGAGCCACTGCCTGGAAAATATGTGGGTCTCCTACATATTTTTCTCCTACTCTGCCTTGCAGAGTCCCTCAGGCCCGACGGATGGGGCTGAACATCCCCCCAGTAACCACCACAAGCACCCCAGTGCAGAACTGGTTCTGCTCCCCGACTCACTGGGATGCAGCGCGTGCTCCCGGCTCCCAAGGGGAAGCCTTCAGCTCACGTTAGGGAAGGGGAAGACATTTCTCACAGCTCTCAGGTTATCCCAGCAAAAACCTGCCAGCCCCCTGATGATAACTTGGGATATTGGACCTCACTCCTGCAGCCCTGTGGAAATCATGGAATCATAGAATGGTTTGGTTGGAAGGGACCTTAAAGCTCATCTTGTTCCACTCCCTGCCATGGGCAGGGACACCTTCCACTATCCCAGGTTGCTCCAACCTGAACACTTCCAGGGATGGGGCAGCCACAGCTTCTCTGGGAAACCCAAATACCCATCACCAAACCTTGGTGCCCCTAGAAGCCCCCGAGCCCAGCTGGGCGCTCCATCGCCAGCAGGGCACAGGGGAGAAGGGGCAGGGAGAAGGACACACATCCCTCGGGACAGTCCCTGGGCCAGATCTGGGATCTGGACGTGGTGCAGGGACCGAGCCGGGGCCACCCCGCGCTCCCGGCGCTGCTCAGTGTCCCAGCACACAGTGAGCAGGGCCAGTGAGTCAGGGCCACTCTGACACACCACACGGGGCTGTTCTCTCTCCACACGAGTCACTCCGAGATTGGACGGAGCCTATCTCCGAGAGAGGCGCCTGGAATCAGCTTAACTCTTGGCAGGACACGAGAAATCTAATTTCCTCCAGGATGAGGCTGTCTGGAGGCAGGGATGGGGCTGTGCTCCCTCCCCTGGCCTGCCTGGGAGCTTTTGCTCCTCGTCAGAGCAGCTCCACAGGACACCGCTCACGGCAATCCGAGGGCTCGGATCCCTCTTTGTGGAACTGCTCCATGTCCAAGTTCTCCGATCGGTGTAAACTAGGCTGAAAATATAAGGATGCCATGAGGAGTAGTAAAGTGAGAATCATCCTACCTTTTCTGGATAGCAACAGAAAGGAATCTGTTCGGGAAACACTCTACATTTTCCATGAGCGTCACCTCTCCCACCCCCAGAACCACGGGACAGTGGGATCACAGGCCTCGTCTCTGCAGGACTTTGGTTAACAGGCAACTGGTAGCGTGTAAACATCACCCCAAAGCTCTTGAGATTCAAGTCAAAGCAGGAATCAAACATTCAGCTGCTTCTCAGAGCCTCTTTGGTCTGGAAATGGGCTGGAGATGTCAGGAAACCTGTCCTTCCCACGAGATGCCCGGTACTTCCTTCTTCCAGCTGGGCAGGAAGTAGCTTTGCTCATGGGGCTCTGCTTGGTTTTGCTTCAACTCAACGGACCAGAAACCACAAAATTCCTACAGTCCTCAACACTGGGACTTCTCAGACCCTTGCAGGTATTTGGGGTTGGTTCAAACATTCCTCCTACTCCACTCCTGCCTCCCAGTCGGGCTGCAGCAATCCACCCAGGGCTTTAGGTTCCCCATCAAGAGCCAGCCTGGAAAGAGAGGGAGCATCCCACCTTTTCTTGGAGCAAAAAGCAGGTCCACATCCAAACCATGACCTCATGCTAAAATGCCCCCTCCTTCTTCCCTGCCCACCCCAGGACAAACCCTGGTCCCTGTTGCCCAGCCCAGAGGGGCAGTGCCATTCCCCAGGCACCACTTCACAGTATGCAAACTGGGAACAGCTCTGGTGGGTGGGTGGAGAACTGGGAATTTCCTAGGAAATGATCTGGGGATCAGATCCTAGGGATCTGATGTCTGTTTGGGGCTGAATCCCTGGATACACTGAGCTCAGATTAAAAACACCCCAAGTGAGTTGAATGAGACTGCACTAGCCAGCACCTTGCCCAGCTGAGTCCAGCTGTCCCAGCTGGGCTCCCAGAAATTTCCTGATCTGGGGGTATCCATGGATAGGAAGTATTCACAAAAACTCTCCTCCCCAGTTGGGCTTTGTTAGTGTCTCTTTTTTTTGTGTGGGAGACTCTCTCTACAAACCAGGTTTCTCCAGCTCTTTTGCCCAGTCCTCCTGCCATCCAGTTGATGATTTGTAGCTGGGAAGCATGGAAGGATGCCTTTGGGATGCCCTGCATCCAGCTGTTACTCCCTGCCTTAGCCTGTGCTGCTGGAGTCACATCTCCCTAACTCCTCACAGAAACCAGTCAAAAAGGACAACAAAAAAGGTTACACCAAATCATCAGGACACTTGGCAAAGTGGGATGTGGGAATGCTGGGGATATCCCTCCTGCTCTGTGCCTCCTCCCTCTCCACCTCCTCACACAGAGGAGCAGGAAAGGCAAGGCTGGAGGAGCAGGCTGGGATGCAATGAGACCAACCCCAAGTGGTACCACAGTGAAGTGTCACAGCATCCCACTGCTGCCCCAAATCCCCTCAGCGAGGGCAATGCCACATGAGGATGCTGCGCCCCACGAGGGTGGTTCTGCCTTGAGTTGGTGGGTTTTCCCTGGGACAGGAGTGGGGGGCAAGGCTGTGCCAGGAGGTGCTGCCCCTCCTCCTGCTCCCTTGGGATTCACAGACTGAGGAGAAAAGGAATGAGGGCTGGGCCACCCACCAAACCCTGGCATGGTGCGGGCAGGGAAGGCGCGGGCGCCCAAGGCACTCGGGGCAGCAGCTGGGAGACACTCAGGAGTCCCACAGGGACCCTCCTTCCCAAGGGACCCCCTGCCCTCCATCCCCCCACCCCCATGCTGTCCCTGCCCGTGCCGGGAATGCCGCGCTGCCCCGCTGCCACTGACCGAACCCTTCTCAGCGCCGGGTCCCGCAGCCCTGTGCGCGTTAGAGACTCTTCATCACGGGGATGCCCCGCGCGAGCAGCTCTTGGGGGGTGTGTGTGCGTCACCCCCAATCCCGTGCCTCCCATTGGAGGAATAGCATGTGCCCCCCTTAGTGGAAAAAGATCTGGTGTTCTCCGTGGAGGTCGGCCCTGCCCTCCATGTCACTCGTCCCGTGCCACGCTCTCCTCCAGGGCGGGCAGGGCCTCCAGGCCAAGCCCCCCGGCCGCGCCGCCGCCGCCGTGCACGCTCGAGAAGGACACCATGGTGTGGAGAAGCATCAGGACCAGCACGCACAGTCTGATCCTGCTGCTGCCGAGGCGAGACCCTGCGGAGACCGGCAGCAAGGACGGGGAGCGGGGCTGGTGGTACTGGTGGTACTGGTGGTGGTGGTAGAGATGGTAGTGGTTCTGCCGCTGGTGATGGACGTGGGGGTCGTGGCGGTGGAAATGGAGCGACTCTGATGCCGTGGATTTGGGGGATGTGTTGTCGTTGCTGTCTGAGGGGTGGTCGCAGGAGTCCCATTGCACCTCGCAGCACTTGGCCTCCTCGTCGGGCAGCTGGTTCTCCAGCAGCCCTACAGGGAGGAAGAGGAGGAGGAGGAGGGGGTCAGTGGGAGACTGAGGATGGGGCTGTGGAGGGAGCGAGCCAGGTGGTGTGGGGTGGGCAGAACCTGAGAACCAGGACACCCAGAGACCCCCCCAGGACTGACCCCAACAACTGTGAGCCTGCACAGACGAGCAAGGAGTGCTCAGGTCTCCCCAAATCCTGTTCACAGTGGTTCAGTGTCCCAGCCCTGCTTTAATCCATCACCTCCAGCCCCTTACATGCTTTAGCTTTCAATCAGAGGAAGGACTTTCACTTCCCACGTTAAGATGTCGCTGTATCCCCATTAACCCCTCCTGCTGCACCCCCAGGATGGCCACGTTTCCACACTGCACTTCCTTCCACTCTGCCCCAAGCCTCCCAAACCCAGCATGTGGCTTGTGACCCGCCCTGTGCCCCGCTCCCAGACCTCCTTACCCGTACAGATGAAGCCAGGCAAACCTCCATAGATCAGCTCGTCATTGTCCGGTAACACAAAGGGGCACCTGGTCTGCACCTCCAGGCAGTATTGCTTGCATGGGATCCGCTGTCGGCACTGTTGTTGGGTCACGTTGAAGTACTCGGAGCACAGCCAGGCCTTGTAGACAGCCTAGGGGAAGCCACCAAGAGGGACTGTCACCTCCCCGAGCTGGGGTTGCTGAAGCCTTGCAGAGACACGGGGTGAAAGGGGAAGGCAGAACTCCCAGCCCCCATGAGAAATGTCTGCCAGGCCATCAGGGTCACTTATTGAACACTGATCGATTAAAACTACTCACTCAACTATCAGGAAGGTGGAACTCATCTCTCTGGCTAAATCCACCACAGAAATAAAGCTAATTACCACATGGAGTAATGTCCCCTGCAGACAGGCACCGGGACACGCTGCCAGCACTGGTGACCCAAGACCTCAATCCATCATACAAAGATTCCAACGCTGCTTATCACCTGTCCCAGAGCACCTTCCTCCTCCCTGAGACACCCTGCTGCTCCCCCGGGCAGGGGGAGGTTCTCCCTTCCTCTAAAGTGCTTTGGTCCCCATCAG
This sequence comes from Corapipo altera, assembly GCF_003945725.1. Taxonomy (NCBI): domain Eukaryota; kingdom Metazoa; phylum Chordata; class Aves; order Passeriformes; family Pipridae; genus Corapipo; species Corapipo altera. The sequence goes on from NW_020884951.1 coordinate 1,723,960, forward strand.
CTCTGGATGTGGGACATGGGACAGCAAAACAGACCGTGGGCTGGTCTTTCCTGGAAATTTCCTGCTGGAAAGGCTGCTGGCCAGAAGCAGTTGGCACTGCTGGGATGCAGCACATGCAGCCGCTGCACCTCAAGACCTCCTGCCTCTCTCTCTGCCACCAAATAACATTTTCCTCACCTTCCCCACCTGGCCATGGGGGAGATTCTCAGTTCCCAGACATGTGGAACTTCCTGCTGTGCCATTTCTTTTGGAACCCACTCATTCTACAGGGATGTTCTGACTCTGGGATGTATCAAACAGCGGTACAGATGTCCCTGTGTGCTCCGCTCACCTTCCTGATGCTTCAGGTTGTGCCTGGCAACACTTCCATATGGAAGAGCAACCTGGGGGTTCACCTGTGACTGCAAGGCTGTGCCATGTCCCCCGCCTCTCCAGCCTGTCTGTCTCTGGTTTCCCTCTTCCCTTCCACCCTGTGTGTGCTCGTGACCCTCCCAGCTGGCCGAGCACAGCCCAGATGGCTTTGCCTGCATCCCCCTTATCTCCCCAGCATTAGGCACATTCCTGAATCCCCCTCATCTCCCCAGCATCAGGTATGGTGGAAGCTGTTTGTCTCCACTGGCTGCAGCAGGGAGGGAGGGAGAGCTCCTGTTTCTCCCGGTGAGCATCATTCCTCAGGCTGCAAGGAAGCCACGGCACCCCTGGGAAGGGCACCCCCTCCGTGGTGCTTCCAGCTCATCTAAGAACTCATCTGGGCATCAGTGACAGCACTAGGGTCATTCCATGACCACATCCAACTTCCTTTGAAACCAGCTGGAAAGGACACCCTGTGATTCAAAGGGAACGAGCTTCCCTCCTCGGCGTGCTTGGAGAAACCCCGTGCTCCTCTTTTCAGTGGCATTTTCATTTTCTGGAGGCTTTGAAACCATCAATTCTTTGTTTCCCCATGTTTTCCACAGATCCTTATCATCATTTGTTTGGATCATGGTGGTGCCTCAGGATTAAAGCCGGTTGGGAAATTCTTGGCAAGTTATTTTAGTTTCTTTTTCCCCTGGAAAATGCCAAATCATGAAAACCAGAGTTTTCACGGAAGCGTGTTAGTTTTGGTGAAACTTTCATCACAGAAAGTTTAATGGGAACCAGGACATGATCCAGGGAGTGAGCATTTCAGAGCAGTCCCAATCTCCGTGGCCAGGGTTTTCCTCTGGGATGTGGCAACGCAGCTGTGGTCCTGCTTCTTCTCCCTGTCCCACTGGATGTTAATTACTGGGACACAGTGGAACGGCTCCAGAGAAGGAACCAGAGTGTGAGGACACAAGTGGGAGGGAATATTTCAAGCTCTCAGTCTGCATCCCTACACCCAGCCCCATCTGGGACAGACACCCCAAGTCCATCCCTCCAGCTTAGCCTGTTTTCCAGGCCTTGTCTGGCTTAGGATAAACATCTCCATCAGTGGGACTTCCTTGTGTTTCCCAAGGAGGTTGTTTTACAGCACTTATCTCGCTGCCTACAAGTTTTCCTTCATACTTGACCTACATTTTTCCATCCAAAAGTTCACTCCCTTCAATCATTCCAGACACCATCCCTCTCCCTCCTCTCTGTTTACACATTTCTAATATTTGCAGACGTATCACGCTCCCCGTTAGTCATGACTCAGGCGAGCTCGGCTGATTTACTCACAGCATTTCCTGCCCGTCTCCCTCCCAGCTCCAACTCTCTCCCACGCTGCTTCCCAGATCCCAGTCACATCCACAGCTCCCACCTGGGGACACGTGCAGCCTGGTAAGGAGGGATGCTACACTGGATTCTCTAGCAGAAACTGTGGGTGTCACTGGGGCTGTCCCGGCTCCAGCTTTGGGCTGCAGTGACCCACAGGTGGAAAGGGCAGCTGGAATAAGAGATTCCCAGAGCTTGGCAGCATGGAGCTCGGGCTCATCCTGCTCTCCTGAGGAAACACAGCTTGCACAAGCGGACTCTGCATGGATCTGCACGTTTTCCATACAAAATGTTTGTGTCGATTCCCATCAGGGAAGTCTAGCAGAGGGTTGAGGTCACAGAAAAGGATATTCCCAGGAACTTAATGGAAATATGGAGTGAGAGGCTGCAAGGAGCTGGTGATACCACCAGAGAGGGCAGAGGAGGTGTGCTCATCCAGAAACTACTTCCCTTTCCCCTTTCCTTTCCAGGGCACCCGCCTCCCCAGAGGGAAGCACCGGAGCCCTGGTCCCAGTCAGCCCTTGCCAGGCTGGGCTGCAGATCTTCTGGATGTTGCAGCAGGAATTCCCACAGCTCTGCAGGATGGAAACTGCTCACAAATAGAGACAGCAAAGACCTGATGGTCCAACAGCCTGTCCCACTCCAGTGGGATCATGCTGATGTGGGCAGATCTCCAGGAGACCCCGGCCATCCTCCCGTCATGCATCCGCAGGGATCCTGTCACGGGCCAGCAGCAAATTCCCTGGGATGCTCAAGCTTCTGGTATCTCTGAGCTTACCCCAAACATCCTGCTTTATCTTATTGTAAAGGACATGTGAGAATTTAGGACAGGAGGAAATTTATTCCCTGTTTAGATCAACAAGGAAAGCTCCCTGTTTTCCATCCTTGCCCTCTATGGATTCTTCAGGAAGCGGGTTGGGTTGCAATCAGTGTTCCTTCCATTCTTTCTGGTTTTGCTTTTGGCAGATCTCCAGCCTGGCCAAGTAAATATAAGTAACCTGAACTCCAAATAGCTCCATTTTGGTGCCCTCTTCCTGCATTTTTAGCTCAGAGGACTGGCTGGATGGCTCTGAGAAAGCACACGGAGTTTTGCTGCCCAGGAAAGGAGCCAACTTCAGACACCCAATTTATAAGGGAGGAAGAGGAGGAGGAGGAAGAGGACAGGCTATTTGTCTGCATCAGAATTTTGCAGGTGGGATGAAATACCCCATCATAAAAGACATTAAAAAGATACAACATGAACTGGATTTCCAATAGCTAATTAAGCTACTTGTCTGCTTGCACTTCCAGCAGGATCTGGAAGCAGCAGTCAGAGGAATGGCCCTTTCACAGGGAATTCTGTGCCAAATGGAGCTCCTTCCTGCCTGCACTCTTCCCCCTGCCTCCTGGATAGCATTCCCCACCAAACAGCTTTTCCAGAGTCTTTCTGTGTCCTTATTATGTCTGCACAAAATAATATACTAATTTTTAAAGTAATTTGGCCACTTCAGGGCCAGTCTAGTTGCTGCCAATACGTTGCAAAAACTGGCATTGTCTGTTGAACCATCCCAGCTAAATTTTGGGACAATAAAGGAGCAGGGATGGAGCAGCATCCTCGGGATGCAACACCTTTGCAGAGGATGCAGTGCTTGGGATAGTTTGGATGTTCCCTGGGAACACCAGCTGTAATTAACACAGCAAACTGTTGTTGTCCCATATGAGCAGGAATCAACGCTTGGGAACTTTCCCCAAGGAAAATCCTGCTAATGGCCCAGTGGTAACAAACCCTTCTCCTTAATTACAGGCAGGGGCTAGGGCAGCATTCCCAGCCAAAATTCCACTTCTCTGGAAGGGTGATTTGCAGACTGGAGTGGGAGGAGGACAGAGAGGGAAGCAGGGAGCTCTTGCCTACAAAATAACCCTGGAAGGAGACCTGGGAGAGTGCTTGGGCCAGAGGCTTTGGATCACTCTGGAAGCTGGGCTCTTCCATCATGACTCTCCTTCCTTTTCCTCTTTGAGGACATGCTCAGATCTCGCTCACTCATTCCCAGCTTCCAGGTGGGATGAGAGGAGAAATCCTCGCCTGTCCCCGCCAGACCACCAGCTGGGAGCAGCCCCCTCCCCTCCCAGAGCAGTTCCTGGGACTCACATTTCCATCCTGGCCTGAGATGAGCATCTGGAGTGGCTGTGCCTCATTAATCTTGGACACAGGGAAATGAGTCCTGCTAATGAGTCGCTCGGGCAGCTCTCCAAGCTCTGGCACATCAGGATGCAGCGCGGGAAGCAGGACAGGCTGGGGGGGAAAGAAGGGCTCCTTTGGATGGCAGAGGATTAAGGGAATGCTGAGGTCCAGGGCTGGCCAGGAGGAGTCACAAACACAAGCTTCAGTGCCCAGTTAACACTGTATTCAATTACTGCCGCCTGCAACTTGGGCACGAACAATGTGGAGCTTTAAAACAGCTTTTTTTCTTCAATTTTTTAAAATTCTCCTTGCTATGGGCTGTTCCATCATCATCTCTGGAACAGCTGGATTTTTGGTAACTTCTTTGATAGTTCTGGAGCTGTGTTATCCCTGCCTTGTCACAGTCACATGTTCTGGTTTGGAAGAGGGGGGAGAAAAACCCCAACCCCAACCCCAAAAGCCAACAACTGTGCGCGATTACGGGGTTTGTATTGTTTGGACTCAATTTTTTTAATATAAAGTTGACTTTGGCCTGGTGCTGACAGCGCTGGAGCCGCAGATCCTCCGTTTCCCACCCAGGGGAGGCGCGGGCCGGGCGCCTCTGCCCATTGTACCCGGCACCGGGGGGCACGGAGGGGTGGTGGTGAGGGCACTGCCACGGACACTGCCAGCAGGAACGGCTGGGACAGGGAGGGGGGCTGGCTGGGAATGGTGCTGGATGCACACGGGCCGTGGGGCGCTGGGAACGGCGCTGCTGGGAACACCGGGCGCTTGGCAGCATGGGTATTCCTCAAACACTGCTGGAAACTACACATGGAGTTGTTGGACTGGCATCCTGCTTGCCCACCAGGGCCAGCTGGCATGTGCCCATGCTGGGCTCTCTGCCATCCTGCAGCCCACCCCTCTCCAGGGTTGGTTTTCCCCAAAATTCTCTCCCAGCCATCCCATGGCACCAGTGGGATCCCACCTGTCATGCACTGTGCTGGGGCACAATGGGTACGGGGGGCACATGCCAGGCCCAGCACTGACCAGGTTCGTCCTCAGGGAGAGTCCTGGCAGTGGGATCCCCTCTGAACTCCCAAGCCAGTGCTTCCCACCCACATTCCAGGACCAGACCCATGTCCTGTGACCTCACTGATGAAGTTACTCCCAAATTACCTGGAAGCAACTCGTCAGAGGTACCCACTCACCACCTCAGTGACTTCACGAAGCACCTGATAGTTTTTACCATTTTAGCTTTAAATCCCAGTTCTTGGATTAAGGACACTGTCCGAATGCTCCTTCTTTTAGAGGGAAAAGCCAAAAATTCCTCCCTCCAAGCTGCTCAAACCCAGTTTGAGACATACAACACCCCAAGTGCTCATTGTTCCAAACTAAGAGAGAACAGCTTTAAAGTGTGACACCCCCACACCTGACACACTCAACGCCCAGGTAACCCTCCTATTGCACATGTCACAATGTCAGGGAGCTCGACACACACCTTGGGAAGAACTGGAGTGGGAAAGGATGGAAGAACCAGCATCTCAACCTGCCTCTGTGACCACACGCACACCATCAGCACCCACAGGCGCTGGGCTGGGGCAGCCCCAGGCAGGGGTGGCAGTGCCAGCTCCCAGCCCTGGGAATGCTCCCAGCCCTGGGAATGCTCCCAGGGGACAGACACCACAGTTACAGCCCCACTGCTTTGCTCATATGCTCACAGCACCGAGGACTGCAGAGGCCAGGGAAAAGCCTGGTCTCATCCCAGCAGATGCCATGCTTCCCTTGGAACAAACCCAGGAGGAATAACCTGTAACTGTGGTTGTACCAGAGCAGGAAGCATCCCCTGGAACAGTGGGATTCACTGGATGGCCCTCTGCAGCCGGGCCTGTGCTGAGGGCACAGGACACGTGGCATCCCAGCATGGCTGTGCCTGTGTTTATTGATTAATCTCACTAATTAATGCCCAGCTGGATGAATGGGAAGGCGGTGACCACTGCCAGACCCTCCTGCTTTCCACAGCCAGTACCTGTCTCTGTGCTGTCCCAGGTCACCCCATTCCCTTGCCCAGCAGTGTCTGCAGCCCCTCCCCTCCCAGCCCAGTGCAGCCTGGCCCTGGTGGCTCTGCAGCCAATGGGATCTGGATGCAGATCATCCCTGTGGTGCAGCCCCCAGTCCTGCCCGACTGCTCCTGCAGACCCCAGCCCATTGCAGGAGGCTTTTGGTACCATATCACTGCTAGAAAACATTACAATTCCCATTACATATTTCTGTTTCATCATTAAACTCCAATTTGGGACAGACACATCCTTTGTCCAAGGAGGAGGAGGACGGGGTGGCAGCGCTGTGCTCACAGCTGCACACAGACCCCAGCTCTCATCGCGGCATTCCTGATGGCAGTTCATTCCCCCCCTTCCCACACTCTAGGTCTGTGTGTCCCCTCTCCTCGCCCTGGGATTTCCCTGGCGGTGTCTGGGACACTGTGGCCCAGCCATGGTGGGCTGCCCGTGGGCACTGCTGGCAGCCCCCAGCAGCAGACAGTCCCTGTCCCGAGATCCACCTAATTCACAGCAGCCTGGGAGCACAGTGAGGCCGGAGGGATCAGCATTCCCACGCCAAGCGAGGGGCAGCAGTAACTCCAGGCTGCTGCTTTGTGCTCCCCTTTCAAGAAGGGTCTTGGCTGGGCTTTAGAGGAGAAGAGCAGCTCGCTGGGAAGGGGAGGCCAGATGGGAGTGTGAAGGTTTGTGTGGGAAGGGGATGGACACCGTGAGACTGGGACAAACAGCCAGTGGCCCGGGAGTGAGCAGTTCTCCTTGGCATCTGGAGGAAATGTCCTTCTGTCTCCCCTGTGACACTGCATGGCCATGGCCCAAAGGCGGAGGTGTCCCAGGGTTGTCAGGAGGTCAAGCCTCCAGTTCCAGGGCCTCACCACCCTCTTAGTAAAAAATTTCTTCCCAACATCCCATCTAACCCTGCCCTGTGGCAGTGGGAAGATATTTCCCCTTGTCCTGTCCCTCCAGACCCTTGTCCCCAGTCCCTCTCCAGCTCTCCTGGAGCCTCTTTAGGCACTGGAAGGGGCTCTCAGGTCTCTCTGGAGCTTCTCTTCTCCAGGGGAACACCCCCAGCTCTCCCAGCCTGGCTCCAGAGCAGAAGGGCTTCAGCCCTCAGAGCATCTCTGTGGCCTCCTCTGGACTTGCTCCATTAGCTCCATCCTGTACCCATCCCTCACCTGCCAGGTCCTGGTGAGGCTGCAGGTAACCAGTGGGTTAGTTATCAGCCCACCTATCAGCCCAACTAACTAAAAAGTAATTAAAGACCCCTGTGAAGTTGAAGAGGACTGAGTTGGGACAGAGGGAAAGTGAGGTCCCTGCAATCCATTAGCCTGGCTTGAGGAATTCACTCCCATTAGATACTGCTGCAGCCAGGAGCTTAGCAGGATTCAAAAGTGGATTAAACATTTATGCAGATAATGAGAACATCCTGTTACATTAGATAGGATATAAAAAAATAAAGGCGAGACACTTCAGTGCCACGAGCCATAAATTACACACCAGCTGATGGGGGCGAGCAAGAAGTTTCTCTGCTCATCCACCTTCCAAGGAAGTGCTGAGGCTGGAACATCATTTTGAGGAGGGTGAGAGTGCCCAGCCCAGCCAGGGGTCTCATGGTAGGGCTGCCTCACACCCATGCCCATGGAAGGGCCCGATCCTGCGCTGTGCCAGGAGCCACTTGTTCTCACTCGAGTGAGGCATCCCACATGGAACCACCTGGCACGAGTGGGAATGGGACAGGCAGCAGAAGGAACGTGGACCCTCATGCCATATTATGCACCCCAAAGAAGAGGTGAGCAACAGGATCTGGCCTGTCCCAGCTCCCTCATGCAGCAAACAGTGGGGAAGCAGGAGCACCCCAGCTCCTGGGCAATTCCCACAGTCAGAGAGCGTTACAGAGTTTCTCACATCAGTGCTGGGGCTGTTAAGTGTAACAGGTCCTTGCAACCACCTAAACTTGTGCCCAGAGGTCCCTTAAATGCAGGAAAAGATGATTTCTAGATGCTTATCACCACTCCTGGCAGCTCCTACTGATGGAGACACAGAACTGGACATGGCTCATGTCAGACCTGAGAGCTGAACCTCTGTTTTCTATCCCTGGCTGAACACCACTTGCAGGAATCTCCCAGTCCCTTCCAGGGGAGGAAAACCCCAGGATAACCCTCAGTCTCAGTGGTGAGCAACAGGCAGATGCTGCTGGCTGGCATCACTCCTCAGGCAGCAAGCCCCAAGGGATGTGCTCCTGCAGGGAAACCCCATTCCTGCTGCTCTCCCCTAGAGCAAGCCCAGGACAGGCTGGGGCTCTCTGCTCCCCTTCCTCTCCTCTCCAGGCTCGGTCCCCTGTGCCAGCCCTGCCCATTCTGCCTCCCACTCCCAGGTCTGGAGCCAGGATATGGGCAAGCCTTGGGAGCTGACCCTGGGGATCTCCCAGCCACTGCTGCCTGCCAGACCCTTGGAGACAACTGGCACACAGAGCCTTGGGAATGCCTGCCTGGCACTGTCACCCACATGGCAAACGGGTGCAGGAGAAAAGTAACGAGTTACAGGGCACAGAGGTGAGCAGAGGGGTCAGAATCTTTGGAAGCACTAACACAGAGAGACATGAATTCCAAAGCACAGTGGGAAGCTTCATTATCCTTCACAGACTGGAAGTGCTTTCCCTGCATTCCCATGAGCAAGGAGTGTCTGGAGAGCTGCCCCATGCTCTGAGCCAGTCCGCCATCCCGGGGGCTGCTGGTGCTCCCTGATGTCTCATTTGAACAGGAGAGCAAGGAATGCTGGCAAACAAGTAACACACCACGGCAGGAAAACCCCCACACGCAGAGACTCCTGGAGGCTGCCTTGCCAGCCAACATTGCCCCCCCCCACATCCAGCTCCACGGAAAATGACACTGAACACCAGGAGCAGGTCAGGGAGAGACCCAGTCTGGAGGGGGTTGAACTTGGCACTCCTATTACGTTAAACACAAAACCAGAGCTCTTTCTCTCTCCACACTAGTCAACTCTTCTCAAACTGAGTCTGTTCAGAAAATTACGAGACAATCTGCGCTTGTCTCCTCTCCCTCCATGACCACCAGCAGTGGGATCAGTACAGCACGGTGCCTGTGGGCACAGGGTGCACCAGGCTCCCCATTCTGGGCAACACAGGCTCTGGCACAGTCCTCACCAGGAGAGCCCCCATCCCAGCCACTTCCAGTCCCCCTTCTCCAGCTCTGCCTTCACCCTCCTGCCCCTCCACAGCCTCCACTCACCAGCAGTGCTGCAGAACTGCTGTGAAGGGATAAGATGTCAAACACGTGTATCTTTTACTCCCGAGGGGATGAGCAGAGCAGGTGGCATTTTATTCTCCAGCCAGGACCAGGAGCACCAGGATGCTGATACAGGCAAGGCTCTGGAAAGCCAAAACCTTGCCAGGTGAGACCGTTTCATGCTGCTTTTTTAACACAGTGGTCACATCAGCAGCATCTGGGGGAGCCCATGCTGCCAGCATTGCTCCTCCCTGGGACACTCCAGGAGCACGGATGGGAAAGAGAGGTCCCAGGGAGATGCCAGGAGCAAAAGCAGAGCGGGTAAGAGGAGCGAGGCCGAAGCAGCCGAGCCTTCCCGGGCACAGGCAGCTGCCGGCTCTGCCTGCAGGAGACGGGGCTGGAGGCAGCGTGGACAGATGGCTACTTCTTGCCCAGGCAGCCTCTGTGCCTCATTCACAGATTTGCTGTCCCTGAGTCATTGCCCTTCAAACGACAGTGGAGCCAAGCTCCTGCGTGAAGCCAGGCATGAGTCGCATCCTAATGGCATCCCGGTGACAGCGGGAATAGCCCCCGGCAGCCAGGTACCTCCTGCCTCTGCTGCCTCCCACCCTGGCAGGCAGCTCTGGAACTGGGCAGCAGAGGAAAAGCCCCACGGGGCATCTGTGGAGGCAGGCCTGGAGCTGTGGCATGTTTTGATGAGACTCCTCTGTGTGTGGTCCTTGGGACTGCCCAGCAGTACCAGGGTCAGGCCAGGCCATGTGTGATCAATCCTTGCTGGGCACAAAAGGCTCCTTTCCCGATGGAAAAGAATCCTGTCCCCAGGGAGGGATGAGGTGAAGCCCTTTGCAAGGGCAGGCCCAGTGATGTCATGGGTTCAGAGTATCCTCTTCCCCCTCTCAGTGCCCTCTGTGGGGGGTTTCTGCCCCCTCTCTCCTGGCAGTGCCGGGCTGTGGGGATGGCTGGCAGTCAGCACCAGCACATCCCTCTGTGTGTGGGGACAGCACATATTGTTACCTGGGATGAAAAGCAGCATGGCAACGGATGTGCACAGCAAGGGGGACCAGGGAGCTGTGTTATTTTCCTGGGTCACACATTTTGTCGATGCCGTCATGGACACTGCTGAGCTCCGACTCCCAGAGCCTGCCCACACCCAGCAGGACCAGCTGGATACTTTCCAGAAGGCATTGCCAGCTGCTGAGCCTCCTCCAAGGAGCTCGTTCCACCTCGCTGGTGAAGCCCCCATGCTCACCGTGCTCCCAGGAGAACACAGGTTTCCATCTGGCACGGGCAGCAGCAGCACAGCCGGGAGCACAGGGAGCAGGAACAGGCACCACCATCACTTGTCGCTACTCAGTGACAGTTTGACGGAGATGGATCTCACCCTCCCTCATGCTCATCCCTGCACCATTTGCCAACCTGCCTGTTGCTGCACGGAGACCTGCTGCTGCCTTAGGAAAATTCTGGGTTTTCCCCGAAGCACCACAAACGTGAAGGGATGAGGACCGACAGACAACATGGACTGACAGACAACAAGCACAAAGCAGGCAGCCAAACACCACCCAAATCAGCAACAAATCCGCCTATTCACACCCTGACCTCCACACCAAACTGGTTCATCCCACAGAACTTGTGTGGGTCCGGCCTCCAGCCCACCACACATTCCCAGGCAGCTTGAGATATCTCAACCCCAAACAAAACCCAGAACTGTCCAAGCGCTGGCTCAGCACCCCCTTCCCACCAGGTTGGCAGTACTGCCACACATCCCAGGCACTGCTGGAGCGTTTCTGACACTCCAACACTTTCTTTACTACAGAGCAAACTCCTTCCATCCGTTCAGTTTTTGGTTCTTCTACTTTCCAAGCTTTGATCTTTGTTTTCCAGCATTGAGGAGACACCTGACACAAGGCACCAGAACCGGGCTGTGCCAGAGGCTGCAGCCACAGCACTTGCACTCTGAATCCCACAGGCCCAAATTCTTTATACAATTTAATCCCACTTTTGTTCAGCGCTGAAAACGACTCCCTTTGCTCCCATGGAATGGGTGGGTAATGTAGAGCCACACACTCGGCTAAGCCTGTGCCTGTGCTGCGCTTGCTCAAGCTGCCAAATGACTGCGCTGATCTGCTGGAATTACTTTGGAATTTACTCGGGAACCTTTTTTCACCTCATGAAATGTCAGTAAAGCTCCACCTCAATGGCCAGGCTTGTTCTGGGGGAGAACCTGCAGGTGCAGCTCTGGAGCTGAGAGGTGTGTGCGAACAGCCTCTCCCCTCCTGGGTGCTGCTGCTCCTGGAGCAGCAAATGCTGCAGAGGGGACCGGGTCCAAGGTGCAGCTTTGCAGTCACCCATCAGTGGATTCTCTGGAAGCCTCAGTATTAATGTAACCCCCCAAAAAAGCACAAGATTTTGGTTAAACCACTTTTACTGTGGGTCTCAAGGGACCTTCCCTCCGTGCAAGGAGCCATCCAGGCTCAGAGCCAGAGTGCACCAGGTTGAGCAGCATTTTGGATAAGCCCAGCCCAACCTGAGCTGCTTTTGTGAAGGTAAAATGCTGCTTTGGTTCCCCCAAGAGGCGTTCCTGGCTCTGGGATAACCCCAAGACATGGCACTCCCAGAGCTCCCGCCCCAGCAGGCTTGTGTTTCCAGAGGATGCTCCAGAGGGAGGGATGCTCCACAGAGACGCTGATTGCTGATGCTATTCCTGGCTAGACAAGAGCCAGAAAACGGGACCCTGGAGGGTGCTGAACCCAGGCATCGTGGATTTGCTCCCTGCTGGGTGTGGGCTGTGCCAGGCACGATGCCACAGCAGGAACCAGCCCCCATCCTTCACCACACCATCCGCCCGCCCACCACGGGGAAACACCGGCAAATCCTTGGGAGTGAAATCCTGCTCTGCCAGGCTCCCCGGGAGGTGCCAGGGAAACCAGAGGTGCAGAAGCAGGTCTGCCCAGGGCACAGCGGGATCCAACAGCCAGGGGCCCGCACACAGAGAAACCCGGTAATCTAATAAAATCTGAGATGCTACAGGTCCTGTCCAGCCCGGCCTGCCCAGCTCTGCTGCCAGCCCCGGCCTGCAGCTCCTGCCTGTCAGCCCTTCTCTCTCCACAGCTTTGTTTCTTGCAGCCTAATGAGTCCTTAATTCAGCAGGCTTTGTCCCATAGATCTTGATTTGCCCCCGGACTGGAGGGAGGGGGCACTTTGGGAGCACTGTCCGTGGTGGCTGCTGGGGCAGGAGCCAGCACGCACAGCTCTGCCTCTGCAGGAGCAAAGCTCTCATCCGGGAGCCGAGCTGGAGCAACATCGCTCTTTCCCTCCTTGGAAACAGGGAAAAAAGGCATAAACCAGCCTTAACAATCCCACAGGGCACTGCTTTGCAGGGACAGGGATTTCTCCCTGCACGAAGTCCTGCAAAGCCTGAACCAACAGCTCATGTGTTGCTGCTGCCCTGCATTTCCCAAGGCACATCTGTCTCCAAGATCCACATCCCCAGGCCATCACCTCCTCAAGCCCTTTTGGGGATGCTCTGATGTGTCCCCATTCAGTGCATGAAGTTCATTGTGTCCTGCAGTGACAAAGGGTACAAGTCAGGCAGGAAGAGGAGATGGAGGCGGCTGGCAGCTGCTCCAGACTCACTTAGTGACTTATCCCTCTTATAATCAGAAAACACAACTATTTTCTACCTTTTATCCACATCACCCCTAACTAGCACCATGACCCAGCAGCTGGCACTCACATCTTCACTGTAAGAGGTGAAACACATTTGAGAAGATGGATGGACCTTGGGGACCCGCCTCCCCCTCTCCATCCTGTCCGCAGGGTGCCAGAGCCCTGCCCACAATGTCCCCATGAGAGCCAGACCCCCCAAAATCCCACCAAATGGGAAATGCAAACAAACAATAAACCCCAGAAATGTTCCTTCACAGTTCACTGTCTCTCAGCCACTGGGATTTCTGCTGTTAGTTGTAGGAGTAACAAGTAAAACATTTCCAGAGTGTGATTTGGAAGTTGATGGTGCTGCACACGAATAACAACGTTTGCAGAAAGTGGGATCTGCCCGGGAATGATCTCCAAGCAGAAAATAAAAAGGCCTGGGAGAGCATTACAGCAATGAGTAATCTCAGCAGTTGAATTACACACAGACCCCACCATTTCACAGGATTTCTATTTCCCAGGGAGATTCTGACCCAGCCTTCCCCAAGCTCTGGGCACAGATGGATCCAGGATTCGGATGTTCAGGATGCTGTTTCCCCTCCCAGCAGCACCTGCCTTTCCCACACCAAACCTGGGCACAGCCCTTGGGATGATTTATTAACAGGGAATGAGGTATCTCCTGAAACCAACCCACAAGACTCACCCAACTCCAAGTTTGTAACTTGGGGTCAGACCTGCTGCCACGGGACGGAACTGGCAGCTCCGGTGGGGCTTTTGTTGTTGCTGTTGTTTTAAATCAGATGGAATAAAGAGCCAAAATCCTCGGAGTGGTTTGGCTGCCACAGAGCTCCCTGTGTGCTGTTTATTGAGCCACACTTCTTCGGAACAAAATTCCAGAGGGACATGTGGCTCTGCAGAGGGAAGCTGTGTGCAGGTGACCTGGAGCTGCTGTGCTTCCCTACTTTCAATTTTCCAGCTGCTGTTATGGGATGAGAGGGATGCGAATGGGAAGCAGCACTAACTCCCTGTACACAGCCCTGCTCCCACAGTCCTATGCCCCAGAAATATCCTTTAAATCCTGTTTCCCCAGCTCCAGGGCTCCTGCAGCCAGAGTCCCGCTGGGAGGGCTCTGCAGGAGCCTCTCACACTGGCCAAGCTGCTCCTGCCACTCTGTTTTCCTCCACCATCTCCTATTTTGCTGTCATTTGCTCTCGGATGTCACCATCAAGCTGTATCTCTGCCATCCCTCAGGAGAGGGTATTATCCAGCATCTGGATGGGAATTACAAACTCAGGCTGCTTCAAAAATCCCGCCAGCCACATTTTTTCCAAGGCAACGAGTAACTGCAGCCCCTGCTGAAGTCCAGAGAACTGGAAATCAGGCCAAAACTCGCTCATCAGCATAAGGCTGGATGAGTTTGGCATTAGCCTCGTTTCACAGATGGAGAACAGCCACCGAGAGGGAAAGGTTGAGACTCGTGGGTGTGAAAGGCTGGAATAAGGCACCTAAATACGCAGTGAACGGCCTTAAATTAAAGAAGCCTGATTTGCACAAGAGACTGAAGCACACGGGAGCTCCAAGGGCTCCAGTTGGAGCCTGCAGACTCAGGCACCCTCATGGAGATTTCCCCAGGGGTGGCTCAGGTGAGCACACACAGGTTGGCCCTGCTGCTCATGCCCCCTGTTGCTTCCCAAGTGCCGCCTGTGGAATGCAGAGCTGGTGCTCTCAGACGCTCTCAGGATGCACCAACGCGACATGGAGCCAGTCTGGAGGTACAAGTCCTGCCACTGCCTCCAGTTCTGCATCTCCCAAGCTCGTTTCCTGCTTTCCCATCAAGGATGTTAAGACCAGGGACACCTAATGAAGACTCATCTGAACACGGATTTGTTTCTACCTACTTTGGAGTCCATGGGAACAGCTCCATGCCCAAGACCCAAAGGTAATGATTATTTTCTGATCTCTGTTCGCTTTTCTCTCTGGGTCTCTCGCAGTACTCAGCGGAGATGGAAGCTAAGCCTGAAGCTGGGGTGTCTCTACCAGACAAAGCACAGGGAGACACTGCTCCTGCTGGGCCCCCGGGAGCAGGAGCAGCACGACGGACAGTGCTGAACTCCCTGTGGAAGCAGAGCAGTGGGACCAAACCACTCGGAGCAGGCTGAGTACTACATCCCTTGGAAACCGCAGGGAGAATTTGGGCAAGCAGATTGCAATTACCTGGCCTGGCACGGGCCCAGAGCGGCAGCTCTCGCTCCTGTCCAAACCCAGCTCCTCACAAAAGCGACCCTGGAGCAGCAGTCGGGATCTCACCGCCGTGCCCTTGGTGAAAGACACACCTCGGTGTCCCCAGCGCTGTGTCCTGGTGCTGCTCCCACCCTTTCCCAAGGCATGAACGTCACAGCAAGCGCTGCCCATGCTGCCACCTCACAACTCCTGTCCCAGAAGAGCAGTGGCCAAGCTCTGTCCTGTCACTGGGGGGAAGCTCTGCCACTGTCCCTGTGGGGACAATGCTGTCACACACCCTAAGACATGGCTCCGAGGAAGGGAAGCAGGTTTAATTATCGAGACCATTCTGCTTCCCAAAGGGAATGCACACAGGTGAGTCAGGCAACTTGGAGCAGGTGGGGATTGGTGGAATCAGGGCTCCCAGAAAAGGATGGGAGCATCCAGCAGAACCACACTGGGGGCTCCTATGGAGACCCAACCACGACTCTCATTTGGGAGAGGTGGCACCGTGCAGAGCTTGGTCCCACTGGTGCTGGGAGAGGCAACCAACCGATCCACTTTTGGAATATGGACAGTGCCCCGGGGCTGGGGATGGTCAGTGACACTGGGGGGAATCCCAGAGGAGGAACACCGAGGGGGAAAGGCACATCCCAGCATCCCCAGCCCGGTGCCCTGGGGAGAAGGGGTAGAAAAGCTGGAAAACAGCTGCTGTGTAAGGGGAAAGGGCCCCAGCACCACAGTTCATCTCAGGTCACCACTTATCTAATGACAGCCAGGCAGAGCCCTGGGCTGTCCCAGGAGCAGCAGCAGGCCCGAGGCAGCAGTGAGAGGCACCATGCCTGCCCCAGCCCGGGCAATGTGTGCACACCTGTGCACATGTAAAGGGCTGTGGGTGAGGCTGGCAGGGAGCGGGGTGCCAGGACTGGGGTGTTGGGAGTGGAGTGTCAGGAGCGTGGTGTCGGGAGTGAGGTGTTGGGAGTGAGGTGCCAGGAGCTGCCTGTGTGTGGACAGGTGTGATGTGTGAGTGCTCATTCAGGCCAAGCCCTGCTTTGCTTTCTTGCTCCCACCACCCCGTCCCAGCCTCCCTGAAGGCTCCAGACTGAGGGCACTGGACCACCACTGCCGGGAGGGGCTCGGGGGGCAGAGGGAGACCCCAGCCTGTGGGCAGGATGGCTGTGGTACCCCCACACAACCGAGCCCCCCGTGGCTCAGCTCAGCTCACCCAGGCTGCCCTGGGGACCCCGGGATGCCCCGTCCTACCTTGCAGTCTGTCAGGCAGGATCTGACCGAGTACTCTTCCGATTGCAAGTACTTCTCCAGCAAGAGGTCGAACTCCTCGTATTTTTCCTGAGCGTGTTGGTCCAGCCGCTGGTACGCCTGGACACAGCTGCTACAGGCCTCCCCGCCCAGCGCCCCGGCCGCCGCCACCACCAGGTCCACCATCAGGTTGTCCAGGCTGCAGTCCAGGCCGTCCGGGCCGGCCATCTCCCGCAGCAGGTCCCAGATCGTGTAAGTATCACAAAAGGAGAGGTTGAA
>NW_020884951.1:1740921-1759246 GCF_003945725.1 Corapipo altera
ACATGGGAATGGACATGAGAATGGGACTGGACATGGACACGGGAATGGGCATGGATATGGGAATGGACACGGGAACGGGAATGGACACAGGAAAGGGAACGGACATGGGAATGGGAACGGACACGGGAATGGGAACGGACATGGGAATGGGAACGGACACGGGAATGGGAATGGATATGGGAACAGGAATGGACACGGGATCAGACAAGCGAACAAGAATGGACAGGGGAATGGGAATGGACACGGACACAGGAATGGACCCAGGAATGGACACGGGAATGGAAACAGACACAGGAATGGACACAAGAATGGGCACGGACATGGGAATGGGAACGGACATGAAAAGTGGCATGGACACAGGAATGGGCACGAGAATGGGAATGGACATGGGAGCGGACATGGAAACAGACATGGGAATGGACATGGGAACGGACATGGACGCAGGAATGGGAACAGGCATGGACACGGGAACGAACATGAGAATGGACATGGACATGGGAACGGACACAGGAACAGACACGGGGATGGACACGGGCAGGAACACGGGCATAGACACGGACACGGCCCTGGGCGTGGGCACGGACACAGACACGGACATGGATATGGGAACGGGCCACGGGCACAAAGTCGGACAGGGCGGCCGCGGCCCCGCTCCCCGGGCCCGGCCCCGCACGGGCCGGCAGGTGCCGTGGTGCTGAAGGACAGCTCCGCCCGCCGCACCGCGGGCAGCGCTGCCCGGAGCGGGGAACGGGCAAGGGAGAGCGGGACACCCCCGTCACCCTCACCATCCTCACCATCCTCTTCACACTCGTCTGTATCCTCACCCTCACCCCCATCCTCACCGTCATCCTCTCCCTAACCCTCACCCCCGATCCACCCTCATCCTCATATTCACCATCATCTTCTCCCTCATCCTCACCCTCAACCTCCCCCTCACTCCAACCCCAGAGCCCCGGGCTCCATGTCCACCTGGGGCCAGTCCCGTCCCTATCCTGGTGTTGATGAGCCCCATATGGGCAGGTCCCGGCAGAGAAGGGCTCTGAGAGCTCCAGCAGCAGCCATGGACATGGTTCTGTTCCCCCAAGAGCAGACCCTGGTGTCCCCTCGCTGCCCAAACACCCTCAGCCCCACAAAGGGCCCCCAACAATTCCATTCCTGGGGCACTGGGACAGAGAGATCAGACCAGGCAGCAAAACCAGTTTCCAGGGACTTCCTCTCTTTGTATCCCTAAACCCCTGTTGGGGGTTCTTGGGGTGGTTAAATCCTGAGGGACCATCAGCTCACTGGGAGTGGAAAATAAACAGAGCGGCTGAGGGAGCTGGGGGGGGCTCAGCCTGGAGAAAAGGAGGCTCAGGGGGGACCTTCTGGCTCTGCAACCCCCTGACAGGAGGGGGGAGCCGGGGGGGGTCGGGCTCTGCTCCCAGGGAACAAGGGACAGGAGGAGAGGGAACGACCTCCAGCTGTGCCAGGGGAGGGTCAGGTTGGATATTGGGAAAATTTCTTCACAGAAAGGATTGTCCAGCCCTGGCACAGCTGCCCAGGGCAGGGGTGGAGTCATCACTCCTGGAGGTGTTCAAAACACACATTAATGTGACGCTTGGGGACGTGGGTTAATGGTGGCCTTGGCAGTGCTGGGGGAACAGTGGGACTCCATGATCCCAGAGGGCTTTTCCAACCTCAATGATTCCATAATTGAACTTGAAGCCCTGCTGTACACAGAGCTGCAGGCAGAGCCTGCTCAGTCTCCTTCTCCATCCATGTATCCATCCTCATGCTCAGTCACCAACCCAGCTGTGGCAACCGGTTTGAGTGCTTCTTATTCCTGGAGCTTTCCAGAAGTTCTCTCCCAAAGTGAACCAGCTCCTTTGGGCCACTCAGCTGTGCCAAGGTGCTGGAGCTGGTTGTCCAGGCTCCCTCAGAACGGCCCTGGGTGGGATCCTGCAGGCACAGGGAAAGTCACTGGAAGCTTTATCCTTCTCCCCGCTGTCATCCTGACCTGCGAGGTCAGCGAGTCCCCCAGGAAGGGGGAGCCCACAGAGGGGCTGTCACCCGACAAAGAGCACATTACTCCTGAAGGCCACTGTGCCTGAGCTCCACACGCTCCAACAGCTCTGCTCCAGCTGAGGCACTGAGGTGAGGAAATACCTGGTGTGGAGCCAGGAGAGGTTTTACAGCTGGAACGAACAAATGTTCAACATCACCAGGAGTGATATAAGAACTGCAGCCCAGGTTGGAGGCTGAGCTCCTCCGAACCGTGGCACAGACACCTGTGGCTCCACAGGCCACAGCTCAGGGGCCGCTTCCCTCTGCCTTTTCCACCCTGCCCCTCCCTACTCCTCTGGTGTGTCCATGGCCGGGCTGGGAGGAGACACTGGAATAGCTGAGGGTGCTGCTCCTACGGGTCTGAGGTTCTCTAGTGGGTTTCCTTTCCCAGGACTGCCTGTGCCTGCCCCGTGCACACAGGATCAGGGTTCTTGGAATCACAGGATGGCTTGGATCAGAACAGTCTTTTAAACATCATCTGGTCCAACCCCCAGACACTGTCCACTAGACCAGGTTGCTCCAAGCTCCATCCAACCTGGCCTTGGACAGTTGCAGGGATGGGGCAGCCACAGCTTCTCTGGGCAACCTGTGCCACAGCCTCACCACCCTCACAGGGAAGAATTTCTTCCCAATGTCCAGTGTAAACTTCTACTCTTTTTACCTTAAAGCTGTTCCCCCCTTTCCTGTCACTTCATGGCTCAGGGAGAGCACTGCAGCCAGGTCAGCAGCGTCCTGTCTTTTCTGGTCTAAAAAGAGCCTGTACCCACTTCAGCAGCACCTAATGAGATGAGGCTGCACCAGCCCTGCCCTGTTTGCTGAGAGCTCTGTTTCCAGGGCACAGCACTATTTCCACCTGGGAGTTTCCTCTGCCTGGGAAAACATTGTCTGCTCCTCCCACTCCCTGCTCCTGCATCACCAAGCCAGCAGCTCACACATGGCCCTTGAGGAGAGAAAGGGTTTGCTCAGCCTTCCTCTGGCTTCTCTCCTCTACTACTGCTGCTGGTATTTCAAGGGAAATATGGTTTATGGGTGTTTTCCTGCTGATTTTCCAAGGGCAATGTGGTTTATGGATTTCTTTTTTTTTTTTACTGCAGACGCGGATGGGCTGGCACTCAAGTCCTGGGTTCCTCAGGTGGCAAAGGCAGCTCCTTCCTGAGGAGGTGGTGCTCAGACTTCCCTGGGGAATTTGGAGAGTTTCCATTGTTACCTGTCACTAGTCAGCTGGCTGCCTAATGAGGCAGACCCTCGATGGGGATAACCAGCTACTAAGACGCCCCAAATCCCCCTCGCCCTCCCTCTGGAAGCTGGAGGATGCTTTACCCATTGTGGGAGTGTTACTTGTGCTGAGCTGGAATGAGCAGCATCATGACCACACGTTTGTCATGTGGGGACAGTCCCAGCAAGTCCTGCTGCCTCCCAGCTCCCAGCCAGAATGCAGCTGAGGTTGCTTCACACAGAGAGAGCAGCCCCAAGAACTCCCCAGACAGAGCAGCCCTTGCTCCGGCAGTGAGTAAATCAAGGACAAGCATCTAATAGCCAGAAGGTGGGGAAGAAGTGGATGTACTGGGCCTTCTTGGAACGAGGCTGGGAAAGAAGCCATGTGCTGTAGTGCCACTTCAGTGTCAGACAGCAGCAGTCCCCTGCTCCCTGCTGGCGCCAGGCTGTGAGGGAATGGCTGCCTCCAAGGGAAGGGCTCAGGGAGCCCCTCTCCAGGGGCACAGTCTCTCCCTCTGGCACTGCCTGTACCACTCTCATTCACAAATCCCATGCCCGGGCTGGCTCCGTGCCCTCCCGACCTCAGTGACCTCGTGTGGCGCCACTTGGCCGTGTTTGGAAGCATCTCTGGAATGATGACAGCGGAGTCCAGCCCTGGTGCTAAACGGCCCTCCCGGGACAGCCCTTGGAGCAGGGCCTGCCAGGCTTCAGCTCCGATTGCTTCAGCTCCCAACAATGGGTGCTGGTGGGGGCTCTGAGCCAGCCCCCAGGGCATGGGCTGGATTCCACAGGATCACTGAGGTTGGAAAAGACCTCCAAGGCCATCCAGTCCAACCTTTGACCGAACACCACCTTGTCACCCAGCCCAGAGCACTGAGTGCCATGTCCAGTTGTCCCTTGAACACCTCCAGGGGTGGGAACTACAAGCCCCTTCCAATATTTTACTATCCTTTCCTTGAAGAAATTCCTCCTAATATCCAACCTGACCCTCCCCTAGTGCAGCTTGAGGCTGTTTCCTCTCCTCCTGTCCCTTGTTCCCCGGGAGCAGAGCCTGACCCCTCCTGGCTCCCTCCTCTTGTCAGAGATGCAGAGAGTGAGAAGGTCCCCCCTGAGCCTCCTTTTCTCCAGGCTGGACTCCCCCAGCTGCTCCCGGTGCTCCAGCCCCTTCCCCAGCTCCATTCCCTTCCCTGGACACACTCCAGCCCCTCAGTGTCTTTCTGTCTTGCTGGTCCAAGCCAGATGCCCTCGGCTGTTTTGGTGGCACTTCAGGAAGAACCTGTGCCAATGGTGAGGGGGACTCAGCAGCCCCTGAGACCTTCCACACTCATGTTCTGCCAGAGCACTGTGGTGCCAGACTGGAAAGGAGGGTCCAGCTGAGCTCCCCATCCCGCTGTTACTGCTGCATTCCCTGCCCTCTCCCTGAGTCCTTTTCTTGCATTGCTGATGAGGGAGGATTTCATTTTGGGTTCCATCCTATATTTGCAGGGAAAAGGCCATTCTGACCCTCCCTGGTGGGGGTCCAAACACTTGTTCTCTAGCCCAGGAATCATAAGGTGACACAGCCAGCCTGATCCCACCATCTCCAGGGGGAAGGAACAGGGATGGACAGAGAGCATGGAACTCGTTGCCCTCCTGGTGCTACTGCTCTTGGAGCACAGGCCTCCTGTGGGTCTTCTCTGTGTGAACCCCAGTCTGTGTCCATCTCACACCAAGTCCTGCTGCCCTGCACCCCAGTGTGGGCTGGAGATTTCCCCCAGCTCAGAAGGGAGCAGGGCTGGGATGGGCTGCAGCACCCTCTGCTCTCCCTGCACACTCCCACCCCAGACCTTTCCTGTTTCTTCCCTGATGTTCTTTACCATCTCCTGGAAGAGACCTGGATGCACATGCTTCACCTCTGTTAAAATCATAGAATCTCCTGAGTCGGAAGGACTCACGAGGATCATCCAGTCCAACTCCTGACCCTGCACAGACACCCCAACAATCTCACCCTGTGCCTGAGAGTGTTGTCCAAACCCTCCTGGAGCTCTGGCAGCCTTGGTGCTGTGCCCACTGCCCTGGGGAGCCTGGTCAGTGCCCAACCACCCTCTGGGGGAAGAACCTTTCCCTGAGATCCAACCTGAGCCTGCCCTGACACAGCTCCAGCCATTCCCTGGGTCCTGTCACTGGTCACCAGAGAGGAGAGCACACCCCTTGTCCTGCACCCTCAGCTGCCATCAGGCCCTGAAGCCAAGGGATTGGGAGGGCAGTGGCGGAGGTGGCGCAGTGGTGGAGGTGGCAGAGGTGGCACACTGGCAGAGGTGTCAGGGCACTCTGTGCCAGCTGTGAGCCAGGGGCAGGCTCTGTGGCTGCAGGCCCTGTGGCTGCCCAGCAGAGCTCCCTGCCCGGGCTGGCTGCAGCCCCATGCTGCTCCCAGCTGTGAGCGCTCGGAGCGAGGGAGGGGAGCAGGGAGAGGGTTTTACAGCCCGCAAGAGCAGATGTTGCTAATTGAGCCTTTGAGCTCCATGCCAAGCCGTGGCATGGAAGCTCTGCCCGGGTTTCAGAACCACTGCCAGGTCGCTGGCTTTGAAGACAGTGGGGGTGGGAGAGGGGGAGGCCGTGCGTGAATATCAGATTGGGCACAGAGCCTGAAGCCAGGCTGATAGACCCACGTCTGCACCAGCAGCTGCTGGGAAGCTCATCCCACTGGAGCAAAGGAACCCTGGAGTGAGGGTCCTCAAATCTGCTCCTCAGCCAGGGCTGGGCCAGGACAGATTAATGTCTCAGCATAATGAGGAAGGGGGCACCTACAGACACAGGTTGTTCCTCATTTCTCTGTTATTTCCTTTGACGGTTAAAGATGAAGCTCTTGTGAGCAACGGCAGGTCCTGGATCCGCCCAGGAAGGAGAGACGCCTGGCTCGATCAGAGCATCCTATGAGGGCGGTGGGGCACTGGCACAGGTTTCCCAGAGAAGCCGTGGCTGCCCCATCCCTGGAAGTGCCCAAGGCCAGGCTGGAGCCACCTGGTCTAGTGAAAGGTGCCCCTGCCCATGGCAGCGGGTGGATTAGATGATCTCTCTGGTCCCTTCCCACCCAAGCCATCCCCTGACCGCTGTCCCGGGGGTCCCGGGGTGTCCCGGTGTCCCCGCGCTGGTCCCGCTGCCCGTCCCTGGCGCTCTGCTGCCCTCGCGCGGCCACCGGGGGGACTGCGGGCACAGCGCCGGGACGGCGCGACCGGGGGTCCCCAAAGAACCCCAGAGCTCCCCAAGGAACCCCAGAGCTCCCCAAGGAACCCCAGAGCTCCCCAAGGAACTCCAGAACGAGCTCCCACCTCCTCTCCCCTCGTGGCTCAGGGATGGGTGTTGCTCTGTGCAGCGGTGGCGGAGCCTTCCCCGTGTCCACAGCCCCCGTGGGGACAGGGGTGGTGTTACCTTGGTGAGGAGGTGATGGAGACACTCTTGTGTCCACAGCCCCTGCGGGGACAAGACAGGTGTCACCTGGACGGGCTGTGGGAGCCGAGACCACTGCCACAAAGCCCAGTTGGGAAGCACCAGTGTGGCTGCTCCTCAAGGACAGGCAAGCTGGGAGCAGGGTGATCCCAGCACTGGCAGCGCTCTCACCCAGTAGGTGCCACCCCCAGGGCTGGCAGAACAGCTCAGCCACCAAAGGAAAGCACTAAGCCTGGCCAGGGGTCTGCGGGGATGGGGGTATGGCCGCATCACGGCTCTGAAGCCCCCCAGGAGCCAAGGCTGGAGGCAAAGCATTATGGGCATCTGCTGCCAGCCCAGAGGCATCACCTGCAGACAGGTCTGTGCTGGGGACAGGACCCACAGAGCTGGAAATGCCCACGCTGAGGTGAAGAAGGAGCTGAGGGCTCCAGACTGAGCTTAAATGGAACCACAAACAGGTGTGTGGGGAGGCCCAGGTGAGGCTGCTGAGGCTGTGATGGCCCCACAGTGCCCCAGGACCTGCACTCCATCCCTCTTCCCTCAATCTGCCCGCTCTCCCCTCACTCTTTTCCTCCTTTCTCCATCCCACGTGCCTGTGCTGGCTCCTCTGTGCTGAAATGGGGTGGGAGGCTGAAGGGGGGTGGGAGGATGGAGGGCAAGTAGAGGCCAGAAAAATTGGGGACTGAAAAAGGTGGGGAGGCTAAAGAGGGTGAGAGGCTGATAAAATTGTAGTGGGAAATGGAGTCTGACAAAGAATGTAGAGGCTGAAGAATGGGAGGCTGAAAAGGAGCAGGAGTCTAAGGAATAAGTGGACAGCATTAAATTAAGTGGAGGCTTAATATAAAGCTGAGGCCAAAAAGAGTAGGAGGACAAGGGGGAGTGAGATGTGGGGAAAAAGTGAGGGGCAAAGGGATGCTGAATAAACAGTTGAGCCCCCCAAAACGCGGAGGTTTAGAGGGAGTGGGAGGTGGGTCTTGGTGTAGTTCCCTCCCTGCCATTCCCGGCCCCACGGCTCCGTGTCATGGAGCCGGGCGTGCACTAGAGGACAGCCGAGCTCCACGAGAGCTGCCCGGGCAGGAGCCCCTGCAGCCCCTGTGCTGCCCGCCGGCACCCGCAGCCCCCGGCACCCTGTCCAAGGACACCCCACATTTTGGAACACCCCACAGCCCGGAGCATCTCCACAGCCTGGAGCATCCCCACAGCATCTCACCCCTCAGAGCATCCTCACAGCCCAGAGCATCCCTGCCATCCTGAGCCCCCTTCCAGCCCCGAGGATCCCTGCCAGCCTCAAGCACTCTTCCAGCCCTGAGCAGACCTGCAGTCCAGAGAACGTCTGGCAGCTCCGGGCATCCTTGGCACCATTCTTGCAATCTCAAACACTCCTGGCAGCATCCCCCAGCCCTGAGCACCCCTGGAAGCATCCCTGTGGCATTGCTGCAGCCTTGAGCATCACTGAAAACATCCCTGCAGCCCCGAGCGCCCCTGGCAGCATCCCTGGAAACATCGCTGCTGCCCCAGGCATTCCCCAGCCCTGAACCCTGCCCAGCACTCTCCAGGCTCTCAGGGCTCCTGAACATGGACTGACAGGCTTGGGGTTGGCAAAGGTGAAATGGGGGGATTTGGCACTTCTTGTGTGTGGATTTTAGAGATCCTTGTGCTTTATTTAAGTCCCAAACCAGGAGTGTCACTTCCCAGGGGCAGTTCCGGAGGGTCCCAGAGCTGCTGTGGTTGCACAGTAAATATGGGAAATTTTCCCCTTCTCCCCAGTTTAGGGTCAGACTGGGTGGGGGCTCTGGGTACTGCAGCAGGCCCTGCTACCAGGAGCTGCTGCTTGTGTTAAAATTAAGGAAGGATGAAAGGATGTGGGACATCCCGGTCGTGGTGGTGTGGTGGGCACACAGCCCATGCTGGGGGTCCCCAGCCAGCCCCCTGGCAAGCCACAGCCTGTTCCCACAGAGGGGGCTCCCAGCGGGGAGCCAGCTCTGCCTCCCGGATCCCATCCAGAGCCAGAAAGTGTTTCCTGATGTTTAACCTCCACTTCACCCCATCCTCCACGTGCACATGGGCAGCCATGGCCTCAACACCAGCCTGTCCTGTCCCTGCACCCCCGCTGTGTCCCCCCTCCTCTGCTGCTCCCTGGGGGCAGGGGATGGTCCCTCAGCCCTGTCACAAACCCTCCTGGCCACTGTGTCCCCCCTCCTCTGCTGCTCCCTGGGGGAGGGGATGGTCCCTCAGCCCTGTCACAAACCCTCCTGGGTGTCTCCTTCCAGGGGATCAGCTTATCCACCCCATCCTGCAAGGGCAGAGCAGAGGTGGGACCTGCTGGACTGGCACCACCTTTGGATGGTTCTTTGAGGGGGGGGATGCCTTCCCTCTCAGGGGGCCTCCAGCCATCCCACGGCATGGGAAGGTGGGTGTCCCCAGCCGTGCTGCCACCCCCCCGGGTGTTCAGGACCCCCGTGGGCCCCTCCCCTGGGCAGCGTGTCCTGGGTGTGGGACCCGGGGGGGGCCGGGGAGTGCTCGGGGGAGCAGAGCAGCTGTGTTTACTTTCCAGCTGCTGCAGGGAACAACAGGGGAATTTTTTTTCTTTATTCATTTTATTTTTTCGAGGCTTTGTGTGTCCTTCACCAGCCAGAAACCATCGTGTAAACATCCTGCTGCTTCTCCAGGAGGGGAGAGTGAGGGGTGGAGGACGTGTCCGGCCTCCCACCCTGCAGGGCTGCCCCTCTTGTGCACCCCCCACTCCTCATAGGGCCAGGGAGCACAGGAGGGTGCTGGCATCCCCCCAGCTTATCATGGTACCTGTGACCTGCTCAGTGACCCCAGGGGTCCCAGGAAAGCAGGAGACACCCTGGCTGAAGCCTTCTGTAGGTGCCAGTCCTGAGCACAGCGTCCAGCAGCTGAATGTCCTGCCAAAAATGGTCAGTGCTGTCCCTTCAGAGGGAGAGGAGTTGGTGCCGGGGTGGCTTTGGGCAGTACCTCCTGGAGGGAAGAGAGAGAGGGATGTCCTGGGGGAGCAGGTTGGGATACATCAGGAAAAGCCCCCAACCTGCACCCCGTGGGCAGCAAAGACTTGGCTGGAGAGTGTGTGGGAAGCAGATTGGAATCCCAGTGAGGGACTCCCTGACCCCCCATCATCATCCCCCCCACGGCAGCGGCCCCACATCCCCCCCTACCCAGTCCCTACCGGGGTGGGGGGTGGAGAGATGAGGGGGCACAGAGCTGGTGGCACAGCACTGGTGGCAGAGGGCTCTGCAAGAATGCGGCCAATCACTCCACAAAGGTTCCTGATCCCTCGTGCTGTGTGGGAGCAGGAGGCAGAGGCACGGCCTGGCACACGCTGCTGCCTCTGCCAGGGCTTCATCAGCGGGTTTGTTCCGAGTCACGGCCACCCTGATTAATCCAGGCTGCCTCTCTGGGATGCTGATTTCTGAGCCTGCCAGAGAGCACATTTCTGGTTATTATGCACAGAAAATTGTTCAGGTTCTGGCTGAATTATCGGTGTCCAGGGAAACGGAGCGAGGCCTCCGTGGGACCGATGCTAATGGCTCTGCAGCGGTGCCAGTGATGCTCTGGGGGCGTCAGGCGGCCTCAGGGAGCCTGGGACAAACCCCAAGGCTCAGAGGAATATTTGTCCTGCACTGGATGGGAGAGAGGAGACCCACCACTGGCCCAGTGCAGCATCGTCTCCAGTGGGGAGGAGAGGGAGCATCTGACTTTGAAGGAAACCCTCCCGGCTGCAGTGCTCAGACCAAGTGTTGACTCATTTAACATCACCCCCTTGGCCAGGGAAACTTGGAAGAGCACAGGCAAGCCATGCTGGAGCCCAGCTGCTCCCACTCCTCACAGCCCAGAGAAGGGCACTGTGTGCTGTCCCAGGGCTGGGTGAGGACAGGGATTTGCTGGATGCTGTTCCTGCTGGGAACGGAGCGCTCCAGCAATGGCATTGCAGCGGAGCATCCTCCGGGAGGAGGGAAGTGGGAGCATCCTGGGTGAGAACTGGGGGTCAGCTCTGTGGCTGAGGGCTGGGATGAGGGCTGTGGGGACACCCAGCCTTGGTGGGGACATCCAACCCCCAGCAGGAGCAGGTCCAGTGCCCGGGAGAGGCTCAGTGACAGCGGCTCAGCGTTGTTTACCCTGTGGCCGGGGTTTGTGCCGGGGTCAGGCAGATTGGGTTGTTTTCCTGCACTTTACAATTTCCTATGTGGTACTTTAATAGACGTGAGGGCGCCTGCAGCCTCCGAGGCACTTCGGTTTGGTTTAGAAATGGAAGTGAGTAAAGAAATAAATGCACCCAGGCCTTGCCTCCCCCTCCCCGCCCCCCCTCCTTCTCTTGCTATCTCTCCACAGTCCCTCACCGGCTTCCTCTGGCTTGGGGGAACCTTGTTTAATGCAAACACAATATATTTTTAACGAGGACTGTTAATTAGCCCCGGCCCCAGCCTGCTGTGCATGGCTTCCTCACAGCTGGGCCAGGGCTCTTTCAGAGAATCATGGAATCATTAAGGTTGGAAAAGCCCTCTGGGATCATCAAGTCCAACCATTCCTCCAGCACTGCCAAGGCCACTACTGACCCACGTCCCCAAGGACCACATCCACATGGCTTTTAAATCCCTCCAGGAGTGGGGACTCTGCTGGACAACCCTTTCCATGAAGGAATTTTCCTTAATATCCAACCTAAAGCTCCCCTGGTGCATTTGGAGGCTGTTTCCTCTTGTCCTGTCTCTTGTTCCTTGGGAGAAAAGATGGACACACTTCCTCTCCCCTTTGTGCAGCTGGAGGGCAGGTCCCCATGTCACAGTGGGTGCCCACTGGCATCCTGTTCCTGGCATCCTGCTCCTGGCATCCTGCTCCCAGAACGGGCAGCTGCTGCCCCAGGGACCTGCCACTGGCACTTGTTTTGTGTTGATAAGGTGCCAGCTGAGCCTTTCTCTGGGCCTTTCCCTGCTCTCCCAGGCCTTGAGGGCAAACATTCCTGGCATATTTGTCATGGTCGGCTCAATACAGCATCCTTCAGAAAAGAAAAAAATCAAATAAAAGAAAATCCGGTTCTTCCACTGCTCCCAAGAGCGTTCTTTTACACTTCAGCTTTTTAAATCCAGCCCTGAGTAACCCTCTTGGTGTGGAGGCCTGAAGAGCTGCAGCTCTCACCCAGCCGGGGCAGGGCTGGAGGGTGGGCTCAGCTGGTGGGGAGGGGCACAGGGGAGCCCTCACCCTGTCCCCTACTCCTGGCACCCACAGGGACCCTGCTGTCACCCACCCTGGGCATGGGGAGAAAGGAGCTGCAAAGGGTGGTGCAAAGGGTACCTGTGGGGCCTGTGTGTGGCAGGGACATGGGAAGGGTGGCACTGGGTGGCCATAAAAGAGAGTTGGAGAGCAGGGAGTGATAAATGAAAGGGGTTATGCTGTTTGTTTTTATTGAGGTAAGGCAAAAGGATCCCAGGGATGCCCTGGCACCCTGCTGTCAGGTGCTGAGCCCACAGTGGTGGCACTGGACCTGCCACCCTGTGGCTGAGCGGGTGGGTCCAGCACTGCCACCTCATCCCCCTTCCATCCCACTGCTCTCTCTCCTCACCTCCCTTTTGTGCCCTTTCTTCCACTAAAACCACCACCCTGCACGTTTATAAGTGCTTGTTTTCGAGGCAAGCAGCTGAGCTTCCATCCCAAAGCTCCCCGAGGAATTGCCCTGCCCTGCCACGGGCACTCCCCGGTGCCGCCCGTGCCGCGGCTTGCCGGGAGCCCTCCCGTTCAAAGGACACCTGGCTCCGGGGGCGAGGGCTTCAGAGAGCATTCCCAGCTTGGGAAAAAGCCTCCCAGGCTCTTCCCCAGCTGTTTGCCTCCCCGAGCCTCGCGGATGAGGACACGCCGCTGGCACGTTGCCTCCCCCCCGCGCTCGGTGCTGCGTCCGAGGTGCCACCTCGGCACAGCCAGGGTGGGATGGGCTGCACACCACAGCTGCCTCCCGAGATTTGGGGTCTGGGACAGGACAGAGGGCTGGAGGAGTGAGGGGCAGTGGGAAGGGGTGCAGCAAAGCCCCTCTCCCCGTGGGCAGCTGCCCTGCGCTGCCGGGGCCCGGCGATGCTCACGGCTTTCCCACTCCCACCCCCTCATCAACCCCAAGGAAAGTGATGTTTTTGGAGAAGAATGAAAGGAAAGCCCAGGAACGCTGGCTGTGCTAATTCTGTCAGGGAGACAAGAAATATGAAGCACCCCTTTGTTTTTTGGAGCAATTATCCTCTGTGATTTGGCTTTTTGTGTCTCCGTGTGTGCAAAACGAGTCATTATATCCCCCCTTATCTGTGGGGGGATCTGCCCTGTGCTCCCACCCCTCTCCTCTCACCCACTCCCAGGCAGCACTGGCTGTGCCACACTGAGGCACCCAGCCCAGCTTCCCCTTGAGCAGCGAGTCAGAAGGATGCAGAACATTCCTAAAAACACAGAACCACGGAATCATTGAGGTGCTCTGGGAATTCTGGGATCCTCCAGGGCCAGAGTCTCACCTGTGAGCTGCATGATAGGACAGTGGGAGCATGGCTTCATGCTCCATGTGCTGCCCTGATCCCACCACTCAGATTTCCAAGCTTCAGGGCTGGGGTTGGGGCTGGCAAAGGTTCTGCAGTGGCCCCAGAGCCTCCCCCTCCTCTGGCCACCCCTGCACTTGGCTCTCCATCACAGCAGCTCCTTCTGCAGCCCCTTCTCGAGCCAAGGGCTCCCTGAGACCCCCCCTTATCTCTCCACAGGGCTGGCAGGTTTTACGAGGGGCTTTTCTCTAAGGCACAGAGCAAATCTGCTGTGTGTAAAAGCAGGGCCAGGAATGCTGCAGGGCCAGCGGGTGCTGCAGGGCCAGCCCTGCCTGGTGACACGGGTCTGGGGTCCCTTCCACAATGCTGCCACTGTCAAATGGGACATTGGAAACAGCTGCCAGATAAAACATTCCTGGGTTTGCTGGCTCAAGGATTTGAGCAGGGTTCCTGCCTTTCCTCTCATTGCCTAAAGGGAGCTTATAAAAAAAGATGGAGAGTGACATTTTACATGGACAGAGAGTGACAGGACAAGGGGAAACTTTTAAATTAAAAGAGGAGACATTCAGGTTGGATATTAGGAGGAAATCCTTCCCTGTGAGTGTGGGGAGGCCCTGGCACAGGTTGCCCAGAGAAGCTGTGGCTGCCCCTGGATCCCTGGAAGTGTCCAAGGCCAGGTTGGACGGGGTTTGGAGCAACCTGGGATAGTGGAAGGTGTCCCTGCCCATGGCAGAGGGTGGAACGAGATGAGCTTTAAGGTCCCTTCCAACACAAACCATTCCATGATTTAACAGCCCTCACATCTGTTCTTCCCCCCCCTCCCCGGAAGGGACTCCACGTGCACAGCAGTGGTGGCAGGAGAAAGCTGGAGTGCTCCGTGTGTCCCTGTGCAGAGCAGGACCAGGGAAGCCACAGCAGGATAAACAAGGCTTAACTCCTTGGGCTGCACCACATCCAGCTCTGGGGAACATCCCAGAGCCCCCCTCCTGTGTCCCTGCTCCAGCTGCAGCTGCCTCTGGATTGCAGAGGGCCGGGGCTGGCCGGTAAACACGGCTGGGGGCTGTAAACAGCCTGGGCTAAACAGGATGTGAGCGAGCACATCCCTCCCGGCTGTGCCAGGGCCAGCACGGACACGGAGCTCCTGCAGGGCCACGGGAACGGGCCAGGAGCCAGCAGAGCTGGGAGTGCTGGGGGGTTGCAGCACAGAACACCCAGCCATGACATCCTGCTCCTGCAATCCCACTCCCTCCGAGTGCCCCCTGCACAGCCGGATGGCGGGATGGGCTGGGAGAGCTGGGGGGTTCCCCTGGAGAAGAGAAGGCTCCAGGGAGACCTCAGAGCCCCTTCCAGTGCCTAAAGGGGCTCCAGGAGAGCTGGAGAGGGACTTGGGACAAGGGATGGAGGGACAGAACAAGGGGGAATGGCTTCCCACTGCCACAGGGTAGGGTTAGATGGATATTGGGAAGGAATTCTTCCCTAGGAGGGTGGCCTGGCACAGGTCACCCAGAGAAGCTGTGGCTGCCCTATCTCTGGAAGTGTTCCAGGCCAGGTTGGATGGCACTTGGAGCAACCTGGGCTAGTGGGAGGTGTCCCTGCCTGTGGCAGAGGGTTGGAATGGGATGATCTGTACAGTTGCTTCCAACCCAAACCATTCTGGGATTCCCTAGTTCCACATGCAGATGCTCCATGTTCAGTCCACATGGAGCTGGGATGCTTTGCCTCCATTTCCTCACAATTGCAAAGGAAGGCTGGGAAGCAGCAGCTGCAAAAGTGCTGGTGAAAAACAAGAAACTGTGACTTAAATTTGATTTTCGTATCTGTGTGAAGGTTCTTTGTGCAGTCTTGGAGCTGGAGATCCTGTGGGAGCGTTGATGGGAGCTGCTGCAATTCTGGGAGGATTCAGTGGCAGTTGTGCATGAGGTTTTGTCCCAAAAAGGGGGAGGAAGAAAAAACTCCCACCCGGAGGAAGCAGTGGAACCCATTTCATGTCGTAATGGCTGGGAAGAGCAAGAGCCCCTGTCCAAAGCAATGCTGGGCTCATGCAATGTCTGGCCAAAAATTAGCCTGCTTTTTTAATGAGCTTCCCGTAGGATGAGCACATGAGCAGAGGATTTCCAGTCCGTGGAAGGTGACACAGCAGCACCAGTGGGTGCAGGGGCTCTGGGCGCTCCTCAACAGGCCCACATGCCCAAGGCAACTGGGTTTCTTATCAGAAAGGACCTGGCAAAGCCCCAGTTGCTCCAACTCCAATAAAGGAGCTGTCAGCTCCATGGGATGGGGGTCTCCTGGCAGAGGACAGTGGGGGACAAGCCAACTGCTCCCTCTTGGCCCTTCCTCGGGAACATCCTTGCCTGGAGGCTTTAATGGCAAACCCAAATGTGTGTGAGTAGGTGTAAGCCAAGGAGCCTGTGCCAGGTCCTGCTACCTACTTAATACCTGGGGCCTGTGCAGTTGTGAGGATTCCCTGCTGGATAATGAATATTTTTAGCACTCTGCTGTAGTGCTCTCAGTGCCCGGAGAGGCCGGTTCCTGGCCGGCCTCCGAAGGCGGTTCTGAGGCTGCTGATGTTATTCCAAGGATGTCTTCCCCTATACAGATCCCAAGGGACTTACAGAATATCCTGATCTCTTTCTCTTTTATTATTTTTTTCCAGTTTTCTCTGATGTAAGCGGAAATAAATCCGCTGCTTTGGAAACAGGGAAAGCTGCCGGTCCCGCCGCTGCTCCGGCACCGGGCAGGAGCTCGGACAAAGGGCAGATCTGTCCCTCCTCACCCCCCCCGGAGCCTGGGGCCGAAGGAAAGGTCTGTGCTGAGAGCAGAAGGGGGGGTTGGCCCCTACCCTTTGGTCTGTGTGAGGGGCTCCATCTGGAAGCACTAAGGATGGGGGGAAAGCTGAGTTTCCAGTATTGTGTTTGGCCGGGATCTTGTTGTAGCGACTGCTGTTAATGCAAATCCCGTGTTGATTTTCTCCAGCTCGCTTAGCATGGTCACAAGGCAAAAAAGCAGGATTTCTCTCCAGCTGGAGCCAGCAGCCAGGGCGGAGGAGGAGGAGGAGGAGGAGGAGGAGAAAGAGGAGAAGGAGGAGGAAAAGGAAGAGGAGGACAAGGGGGCCACGAGGGCACTGGGGTGTCAAAGTCCTCCCCAGCTTGAGGCACGATGCTGGGCACTTCAGGGAGGAGCCCACTGGGATCTCCTCATGGCCCCTGGACATCCCTCTGGGGATTTCCTGGGCTTTGGGGATTATATTCCCAAAATTGCTGGCAGTTGCTGTGACACCCTCCCTGTGCCCTGAGAAAGAGCCAGCACTGCCTGAGCTCAGGCTGTGCCCAAGGGAGGATCTGTGAGGTGTGTCCCCCCCCAGGGCACCCGCTCCCTTCACAGGACCCTGCTCTATTTACTGTTCTTAGAAGAGCTCTTTCCTTGCAGTTTTAAGTAGGAATATGGGACAGACAATGATTCCTGAAGGGAAGCCTTAAGCATTGACGTGGGCAGCTCATCAAAAGCACCCTCAGCCACTCGAGGCAGGATCCGCTTTTCCAAACAAACAGATTAATGCCGTGGCCCCGTGAGCGTCCCGGGTCATATCCCCTGAGTTACTCTCCCCTAATCCCAGTGGGATGTTTCCTGCTGGCCAGGCTCAGGGGGGAGGCATTGCTGATAACTGGGAGATGCTTTGGGTGGGAGGTGACGGGATCATCCATCCCACACTGTAGAGGGCACACGTGGCAGCCCCGGGGTCACTTCTCACCTTGGGCTGAGCTCTGGAGAACTTCAACCAGGAATGAGAAAAATCCATGTGACGTGGGGAGTGAGCCCAGACACCTCCTCAGCCGGGGGCTGGAGCTGCAGATTCCTGCCCTCCCAGGGACCTGTGTCCATGCCCCTCCCCACACCAAGGGTAGGGACAGGGTCAGCAGGTGACAATTTGAGCAAAAACTGATCCCATTCCAGGTTCTTGAAGTCACTGTGCCTTTGTAATGTGCTAATTCCTGGGCCCGGACAATAAGTGATTCCAGATCCCAGAGCAGTTGTGCAGGAGGGTGATGGATCTTGGCAGCCCTCCCCACATCCAGCCAGGGAACCTGCAGCTGCAGTGGGAGCACAGCACGGCTCCTGCTGCAGGAGGGAGGGTGCTGGAAAGGGCATCAGCTCCCTGGGATGCTACAGGGCTCAGATTTGCCAAGCTGGAATGACCATGGGTGGCCGTCACATCCCACCTCCTGATCCACCCGTGGAGCCACTGGGTGCCCCCCCAGTTCATCCCACCCTCCTCCCTGGCTGCTGCACGTGTCCCCCAACACAGACATCTGCTCCTGCTCTTCCCTCCCCCCGGCTCTCCGGGCCGGAGGTGCTGTTTCAGCCTCTCCAAGAGTTCAGGGAGGTCAAAGGCTTTTTCCGATGGTTTTCACTGGGCTGCGTCTTCCCCACAACTGCATCAAGGCAAGAGGCTCCATGTTATCCACTGCATCTGACCCCATCGTGAGCTCATTCCTTGGCTGGGATGTTCCCATCCCAGCTGAATTCATTCACCCATCTGCCGGTCCCACAGCACACGGATCCTGGGCAGTTTGCCTTTGGATCTGCCCTCCAGGACACCTCTGGCCTGAGCACCCACGGGGTGTGGGTGGGTGGTGGAGCTCCCCCCACCCCCTGCCCACGCACCAGTGCCAGGGGGTCCCAACAGCCCCTAAATCTGGGCTCTGCCCGGGAATCCAGGGCAGGGCTCGGAGCCCGAGTGGGGCCTCTGTGCAGGCAGCAGCTTGGCTGGTAGAGGTTGTGCTGGGGCAGAGTCAGACCACGTTTATTTTTTCCTCTAATAAAAAGCTAATAAAGGAGAAAATGAAAAAATAATTTTCTGGAATTTGGCTGTGTCTGCCCGGTTTCCTCTGTCCGATCCACAGGGACATGGATGTGCCGGCATGTGAGACATGGGTCACTGCAGCATGGATGCTGCTGGGTATTGCAACCCCTTCTCCTTTTCCCTCCCCCTTCTGCTTCCTCTTCCCCTTTTCCCTTTTTTTTTTTTTTGCCTTTTTTCTCCTCCCCCCCCCTTCCCTTTCTTTCCCTTTCCCTTTTTATTTCCTCTTTTCTTTTTCTCTTTCCTTTTCCCTTCCCCTTTC
>NW_020884951.1:1759256-1784214 GCF_003945725.1 Corapipo altera
TTTTATTTCCTCTTTTCTTTTTCTCTTTCCTTTTCCCTTCCCCTTTCCCCTTCCCCTCCCCATTCCTCTCCTCATTCTCCTTTCCATTTTCCTTTCCCTTTTTCCTTCCCCTTCTCCTTTCCTTTTCCCCTCCCTCCTCGCACAGGACAGGATCTGCACGTGGTGCTGCTCCAGCGCCGTGGGGTCCCATCCCACCATCATCCCATTTTTTCCCCGCTGCCCACTCAGTGCCTCCTGCCCTCTCCGCCCTCTCCACAGCCACGTTCACCCCTTGGCAGGGCCCAACCCCCCCTGGTGCCCCCCTCGCTGTTGTTCTGGGCTCCAAGTGCTCCCGGGTGTAAATCCCTGCGCAGGGCCCGTCCCGCGTTATTTATGCTCCCGCAGGGACCCCGCGCACTCTTTTATCCTCCCCTTTAATCCGAACCAGAGAGGGGCTTGGCTTAAACCAGTCTGCAGCCTTCTCACTCCGTCCCCCGCCCAGCCCCACTCCTTGGAAGTTCAGATAAGGGGAAGATTTATACTGGCAAGGGGGGGGGGGTCAAGCGAGAGCCACTTTTGGGGGTTCTTTGATGATAAATTTAACTTGTTCTTATCTGGGCTCCATGCACTCAACCAAACGGGAATGCTGTGGGTTGGGGGGGGGCTGGTTTTAATCTCTATCCCCTTCCATTTTGGGTTCATTACAGGGACATCCATCACTCGGGCCAGGTGAATAATTCAGGTCCCTGCTGTCACCCAGTGTATCACTGGGAGCACTGGGGATGCTGGTGGGTAACACTGGGCTCCTGCCTCCCTGGAGGGGCCCAAAGAACTGGCTCATCGTCTCTTTGGGGTGGCGGGTGGAAATGGGGGTTCCAGCCCTGTGGGGCACTAATCACACCCCCCCACCCACTGACAGCCCCGACCTCGTGACTGGACTAATGAGCAGGGGCTAATTAGTGACCCATGTGCTCAGGGCCGGGCTCTTGGCGCCAGGGGTTATTAAAGCTCTGCCAGCCAGGGGTGTGGGGGGCTCCTGTTGGTGGGAGGGGGGTTCACAGACCAGC
The DNA here is from genome assembly GCF_003945725.1 of Corapipo altera. Lineage (NCBI taxonomy): Eukaryota > Metazoa > Chordata > Aves > Passeriformes > Pipridae > Corapipo > Corapipo altera. The sequence goes on from NW_020884951.1 coordinate 1,760,303, forward strand.
TGTCCAGGAGCTTTGCACTTGCCTTGTCCCAGACCATGAGGCTGCCTTTGCCTGTGGGGTCTCTGCCCGGATCTCGGTGCAGAAGTGCCCCAATACCTCCAGGGAAGCAGCATTTGTGGGTGGCCCCAGGTGACACCCCTGGGGCGCCTGTGCTCCCCACGGCTGGGCTGAGTATGTAAATGCTTTTTTATTGGTTTTTGGGGTTTCTTTTTCACACAGTTTCTTGTGGTATGGAATTTTGGAGTGGAAGGTTGAGGGTTTTTGCAAGGGAAGGACATGTGTGAGCAAGGAAAGGTTGAAGAAGAGAAAGTGTACAGGAAATCTTTCCCTCCTGCCTGGCATCTATGAAAAAGCAGTCACAGGTTTGCAGTTCCCTGTTCCCATGGGTCCCATCCCTTCTCTGGAGCCTGCCTGGCATCCAGGGGCTCCCCAGTCCCAGTGCTGTGGGGAGCTGGGGCCTCATCCTGGGAATGGTGGCAGTGCCTGGAGCAGCCATGTGTCACTGCAGAGGCCACTTCCCTCAGCTCCACGGGATGGTTGTACCTGACCCGTGACCTTGGGGTCAGCAGGTATTAACAACCCACCCCATTCCTGGGGGGAAAACAAGCCCCCAGCCTGGCCAGGAATACGCTGCCTTTGGGGAGGCAAAGAGCGTCCTGGGATGGGCACTGCAGCTCCAGGGCCCCTCTGAGCCAGGGGCTGGCTCCTATCACTGATCCCATCACTAATTTATGTCCCAGGGCTTGGGCTACCAGTGCTGCCTTAATTCACTGGGGGAGGGAGGGCAGGGCCTGGCAGCAGCTGTATATCTGCCAGGGGTTATCTGGGAATCCGGCCCCGTTATCCTGACCCTGGGAAGGGCAGGATTGTGGCAGTTGTGCCCTCCCCTGCCAGGATCCCTCTCATCACCCCACTACACTCCAGGCTCATCGCCTCCCTCTCTGGGAACACCGAGGGGTGGGACAGCTTTGAGACAGAAGCACAGGGGGAAATGGGGAGGGCAATGGCCCTGGATGAGTGTCCTGGGGGATTTGCTTCCCAACAGGCTTTTCCTGCAGTGTCTTCACTGCCTCTTTGGCACAAGGGCTGTTTAACCATGCTCCAACCAGCAAGAAACGGCTAAAGCCAGCCACGAGTGTTCAAAGCTTAAACAGAAAGGACAAACGGTGAACAGGGGAGCTGAGGTGGGAAGGGATGAGATGAATGACTTTCCTAAGGCTGTTCCAGGAGGTCTAGAAGGTGAATTGGTGTCTCATCCACAGAGCAGTGATGTTTTCCGTGTGCTTTGTGCTCTCTCCGTGCAGTGGGCCGGGGGAAAGCTCACAGGAGCCATTTCCTCTCCTTCCCACTCCCCCTGGAAGGCGAAGGCCGTGAGCAGCAGCGATCCATCAGGCTGAGGACATGTATTTGGGTTTCAATGGACTGGAAAGGAGGGAGTACCTGCGGAACAGGAGAGGGTGTTTTGCATCTGGCTGTTGAAAGGTCGGGGGCCCTGGGGATCTCATGGCTTCTCCTGATAAATTGAGGCTCTGTGCTCAGATGCTGTTCAGTGGCAGCCCCTCTCCACCTGGGAATGGGATGGGGACACCTTCCTGGAGCTCAGCAGGGCGTCACAGGAGCAGGCAGGGAGCAGGCAGAGATGACAAGAGCCAGAAGGCTTTGGGAAAGGCAGAGTCCTTCCTTTGGAAAGGACATGGGAATCCCGAGCCCTGCTGGAGAGCAGCAGGCACAGCCTTGGAGCTCTTCCAGGAGAGAAGGGACGTGAGTGGGAATGGGAAAGGCGAGGCTGAGGGCAGGAGCCTGTGGAATGGGAGCTCAAAAGGCTTTTTTTCAGCCTGGAGGAGCTGAGTTTGCCTGGAGGCAAGAGAAAGGAGCAGAAAATAGGGTAGGTCAGGTGTAAGATGTGGCTTAGGGGGTTGAGACTGAGGCAAAGGTAGGGAACAAAGTCCTTCAGCGCTTCAGAGGCAGAAACTGTGCCAGGGAATTTGTGCCTCCACGAGAAACCCACAGGCAATAACAGGGAAGTGAAGGTGGGAAGGACACTGTGGAGGAGGGGGAGGGTTCTCTGCCCCAGACTCCTTCAGAGCCAATGTCCCTGTGATGGCAATGCCAGGGGCAAGGGGCTGGCACTGCTGAGGAGGGCCCCAAAATCACCAGCACACAGCAATTCCTGAGGACCACCAGCCTCCTCCAGGACTGCTGCAGGGGGAAGCAGCTCAGCTGCCAGACTAAAGATCGGGCTGGGAACTGGCCAAGGAAAAAAAATTACTATTAAAAGTGCCGATTCATCAACTTTGTCAGGAGCAGATCAGCACTTTTTGCCTCTTCACTGCAAAAAAAAAAGAGAAAAACTCCCCAAATTACTGAATGTTTAATTCTCTTCTGTTTCGAAAATCCTGAAATTACAGTTAATGATAGGAAAACATATTAAAAATAAATGATAGTCATGACCAAAACAAAAGCTTGTGAAAATCTGGAGAGAGCACGTTGGGGTTGTCCCGAGCTCCACTGTGCAGATATTTTCCCTTCCCCCATGTCTTTTTTTGGTTGTTATTTAAGTTGTGACCTCCTCAATAGCCAGTGCTGCAGCTGGGGGTGGATTTGGATGGAGAGGGGTGAGAAGAGTCCATCCAAGAGGATGATGAGGATGGGGCTGGGGTGGTAGGCACCCACAAAGGACCCTGGCATGCTGGGTGGGGTGGATGGAGCTGTGAATTTTACCTGCACCTCCTGACTAGCTGCACTCCAACATTGAACCCGTTTGTTATTCTGCTCCCATGACTTTCCAGAGAGGGATTACAAAGTCTTTGAGGCATAACTGGGTGCTAAAGTTATAATGAATAACTTTTTAATTAAGCTTGCGGTCCCCAAAAAACACCTAAATGAAAGATGGGAGAAAATCCTGCAGAGGGAATCTCTGCCCTACAAAGAGCGAGGTTGTGTGAGACCTGTAATGGCTCTAGCAGAAGGACTCTCCCTTGGATAGAAAGTGAGAAAAGATGCCTTAATTGCTAATCCAGAGGAATTTGGAGCAATAGGCACAATGTCCCCTCCCCAGTGTGAAGAGGATCTGCAGGGGATTCTCAGAGTGATTAATCTTGGGACAAATTCATTATAAACAGAGAGGGGTGAACCCAAAGACTGGAGGCTCCTCTGGAAAAGGGATTTTAGTGGAGGAGAGGAAGCTGAGTGAGGGGGTTTGAGCAGCTCCCAGCAGTGACTGCTCTGGGTGGCCCCAAGGAAGGGCGGTGGTGGCATTTCCTGGCTGCTGTGGCACCAGGGATGTGCTGCTCCAAAGGGAAGAGGCCTGATGCAGCTCGTCATCCAGGGGGCTGGAGCAGTGGAGACAGGATTTGGGGAGCTGGTGAATGCACCACTGGCTGTGCAGGGTGACTGTGGGGCTGTGGGACATCCCTGACAGTGGCACAGAAGTCCTTCATCCCTGCTGTCCCTTACAAGGGAGGGTACGTGGTTGCAGGACCTCAGCTGGGTGCAACACCGGGATCCACCAAGGACACCAGGAAGGATGTGCTGGGGGGATGAGGGCAGCAGGGAGGGGGGCAGGGGAACTCTGATGGGAACCTGCTGGGAAATCATGGAGTCATTTAGGTTGGAAAGGACCTCTAAGACCACTGAGTCCAACCTTTAACCTGGCGCTGCCAAATCAACCTCTCCCGGGAGCTGTGGGTGCAGTTGTGGGTGCCTGGAGACCTGGGGGGGAGCAGAATGGGCACCCCCAGGCACTGTGAGCCTGTGGTTGGGCAGCAGGAATGTGGTTGGAAGGGTTGGCAGGAACGGCAGGACAGGTTGGAATGGCAGGGTTGGCAGGCCTGGAAGGACTGGCAGGACTGGAAGGGCAGGCAGGAGTGGCAGGACAGGCAGGAATGGCAAGACAGGCAGGGCTGGCAGGGCTGTGGGCATCGTCCTTCCTCCCCAGCCCACTCGCTCGGCAGCGCTGACCGGACACCGGAGCAGACCCGGCTGGGGTCTTGTTTTCCCATCTCCGTGGCCAGAGGGGCCCAGGGAAGCCCCCCCCGTGCTCTGACCCATGTCTGGAAGCACTTGCTCAGCTGGGGCTGGAGGATGGGGGCTGGGGAGGGCCGGGGTGAGAGTGGAGCAGGTTGTGTGGTGGGGACGCACGATTTAGCACAGCCACCCTTCCTGTGCTGACACGGGGAGAGCCTGGAGTGCGGGACATTCCTACGGCTGCAAAGCCCATCAAAGATCCCCCCCAGCTGCGGGCACTCGGTGACTGGGGTGGCCATGCCCTGGCCCCAGGAACCCGTGCAGGGCTCATGTGGCACCGGGTTTATTTTGGTGCAGAGCTGTGGGATGTTTACGTGGCCACACTTTGCTCCTGAGCTGCTGGATGCTGCTGGGCAGGATGTGGCCGCTCTGTCCAGTGGCTTCTGGGATTCCGGTGTCTTGGAAAAATCCTGTGGGATGTCCCAGGAGAGGACCTGAGTTAAGGACCATGTGGGATGCCCTGAATTTATGGAGGGGTGAGATGTCCCTACACTGAGGTGGCTCTGGGATATGGGATGTCCCTGCATGGAGGTGTCTTTAGGGGGTTAGATGGTCCCACACTGAGGTGGCTCTGGGGTTGTGGGATGTCCCCACATGCCTCTGGGTTTGGACAGTTGTGCTGGGCACTGCCCTCGTGCACTGACCCGGGGAGGCTGCGAGTGGGGCTGGGAGGAGCAGAGGTCTTGATCAAAGACGGGTCACTCTGCAAACACATCCGAGCCCCCCCAGTGCTCCCCGTCCCACCCCGCGGCTGCCCGGTAATGGCTTTCAGGTGTCCCAGAACAGGGTCGGGGGGAGGTTCAAAGGGAGAGGTTCAAAGGGAGAGCGGGGGCTCCCCGAGCCAGGGTGGCACTGCCGGGGGTGCGGCAGGGCCGGGGGGCTGTGGGGAGACGGGGTGGGGGGCTCGTGGCTGGACGGGGAAAGGGTGATGTGAGAGGAGTCCACACCCTCTCACTGCCACACGCAGGCCCCCCCTCCTTGTGCCAGCCAAAGGCTGATGTTGAAACCTCCTATTTGTCAGTCCTGACATGGAAGAGTTTGGGTGGAGAAAAATTCAAACATAGGTATTTTTGAGGCATTTTTACTTTCCCCTATTTCACTCCAACAACAATATCCTGCTCCCTTCCCTCCCAATTTTGGTGGAGGACTCTCAAAACACGGGGTTTTCCGTATTTTTTTACGTGTGGGGGAGGTGCTGGCCGTTTTCTGACCCGTGCCAGCACCCGTTTTACCTCACCTGGTTATTTGCCTGAGTCACAGTGCCCGTGGAGCTTTGCCAGCACTGAGGTGGATGTGGTGCCACAGAATTATCGTGGCTGAGAGTGTTCCCCGTGTCCCAGGGTGCTGGCAGTGGCATGAGGTGGCAGAACCCACACCAAATGTGAGAAAAAGGAGAAGATGAAACTCATTTTATCTCCCCCTGGGGAAAAGAGCCCCTGACCCCGGAAAAAAGGGTCCAGAACTGCCGGGGGGATAATGTGGATAACCAGGGTGGATTTGGGGTGCGGCTGGATGGTTCTGGTCTCACTTGCCTGGTGGAGATTCCGGCATCCCGGGGCGATGGGGCCGCTCTGGGAGCAAACACCTGCAGGGCCGGGCACAGGGAACACAAAGGTGAGGGGTGGGATGGAGGGCGAGGGGCTTGGAGGGTCACCCGGCTCCTTATCTCCCGCACTGTTTGCTCCAAGATTAACCAGAGCCTGCAAGATGCGAAAGTCCAAGGAAAACCAGGGCTGGGTCGGGATGATCGGGGGCCTCTCCCCCTTCCCACGGCGGGATGGCCGGGCACTCCAGGAGGGCTGGCGTTTAAAGTCCAGGGATGGCTGGGTGATTTACGACTCATTATTCTCTAGTGCAGGAGCTGGTTAATGAGCAATGAGGGCTTGGGCAGGCGGGGGGTTGGGGGGAGGCAGGCGGGGTGCACCCATGGGGAAGGGGCTTCTCCCCCAGCTCAGCCCAGCAACTGCCCGGGACAGGAGTGGGCAGGCAGCCCTGGGAAGGCCTGGAAAGGCCATTCCCAGCCCCCTCAACACAGGGACAGGGGAAATAACTCCTGGACCTTTTCCATCTTTGATACAGCCTCTGCCACCTCTAGCTGTTCTTCCACCACTTTCCAGTCATGCCAGTCATCACGAGCCCATTTATCTGGCAATGTGAGACGTGGATTTATCTCATGCTTTTGTTGTAAGTGATAACACTTCCCATTTTGCTGACTCCACCAATTTATTTAGAATGGGGTGGGCATGGGGCAAGAGACACTCCCCTCCCCAAAGCTGGCCTAAACCAGCTGCACTATGGCAGCACCTGGGTGAGAGGGGAACAGTTCTGCTTAGCTCCATGTTCCCAAACAGTCGGTTATTTCTGCATGGGGAGGGGTCTCCCTCCAAATCTGGGTGCTGGAGCAGTTAGGGTGGAAGAAGAGGACTCCCTGCACCTTGTGGCCTCAGGGCTTTGCCTGCTGGGAGCTGCCTCTGACCTGCCCTTCCCAAATCGGGCACAGTGCAGCATAAACATTAACAGATTAAAACCCCCATAACTAAGCCCCAGGGGAAGGAGGGAGGGGAGTGGAAAGGTGAGCCAGGCTGGCAGTGCCTCTTGGCAGTGCCTTGGGAGGGTGCCACAGGGAATGGCTGTGCCTGCACCCTCGCCCTGGGGATATGCACCCATGCTGATCCTTGCTTGGTGCCTGGAGCATCCCAAATCCCCGCCAAACCCAGAGCAGGAGTGGGGCCAAGCAGCCCCTGCCTGACCCCAGCCCTCCTGCAGGCCCGTGGATCTGCCTGCTTAGCTGGGGTCTTCTGGGGCTCCCCCCATTCCACAGCTGTTCCCAAAGCTTTGATTCCTGCCTGGAGCAGCCCCTGAGCCCAGCCTGGCCCAGAAGGTGACCAGCAGGGTCCGGTCTCCTCGGGCAGGAGGGTGGATGGTCTGTGCCCCCGGGGTCAGGGACCACCATCAATCAGTGCCCGAGGGGGGCTCTGCAGCTCGGCAGAGCCCGGGCCATGTGCTGCCCACAGGTCACCGGCTGCGGGCAAAGGGCACTGCCTGGGGGCTCCGTGTTTGCTCTGGGAAGTGGCTCTGGAATAACAGTCCCTGCCTGGCTCACCCCCTCAGCCCACCTGTGGGGTGTCTGTGTGGGGGATGGAGGGGTGATGACAGCCCTGCACCTCCCATCCCTGCAGCTGGACCAGCTGGGTGCCACTTGTGCTGTGAGGCCTTTCCAGCCCCCCTGGGTGCAGGTGCTGCCGTTATCACAGGAGCCACGGACCAGCCGGGGAGGGCTTCCCTACCTGGGGACTGCTGGCAAGGGATGCTCTGCTGAAGGTGTGGGATGCTCTCCTGGCAGGAACATTCTCCTGCCTGTGTGGATGCTCTCCTGCCCATGTGGGATGCTCCCTGCCTGCATGAGATGCTCTCTGCCTGTATGGGATGCTCCCTGCCTGTGTGGGATGCTCTCTACCTGCATGGGATGCTCCCTGCCTTCAAGGGATGCTCCCTGCCTGCCTGGCAGGGCTCGTGGGGCACGAGCTGTTAGTGTAGAGGCCGATCACAGGCTCCTGTTTTTCCCCTGAAACTGTGATTTCATTACAGCAGTTTTCAGCTCAAAGGTCAGCACAAAACCCCGGCTTAACTCCGGGTCTCAGCTGCTGCATCCCCAGCCCTGCAGCAGGGACCAAAGGGTCTGTGTGAGCCAGCAGGGTGACAGTGGTGACAGCAGAGCTGCATCCACCACACTCTTCTGCGGCCAGGAAGTGGCCGGTCCTGGGAGAGGGAGTCCCAGTAAATCCCAAATCCCGTGGTCCAAGTGGGCTGGAGGAGGCAGCCAACTCCTCCCTCCAAATCCCTCCTGTTTTGTCTGTGCTACAGCTGTGGGGAATGAGCAGAAAGTGATGGAGCAGGGGCAGAGGGTCCAAATCTAATTTAAGTCAGCACATTAGGCCAGGGGATTATTTGGCTCAGGGAGTGTTGGCTGCAAACAGGATCCCAGGGAAGCACTCGGCATGAGATCTTGGGAAGAGCTACTGTTCCCCAGGCCAGGGTATGATACGCTGTAATTAATATCAGTGAGGAATTAGGAAGGATTTGGAGACAAAATGGCCTGAGATTAGGTTAAACAGCAACGTGATCTCAGCTTTGTTAGAAATCCACTCCGTAAAGGGCCAGTGATTTCTCACAGCAGCGGGGTTGGGTGACTATCAGGAACTGTCCCCCTGTCCCTGCTCTCCCAGGCAGCACTGGGACCGTGCACAGCCCTGGGACTCCCCTCATCCTGCACCCGCCGCCCGAGGCATCACCCGCAGTGTGGGGCTCTGGGCAGGGCTCAGAGCTCCTCACACAGATGTTTCAGCTTTTCTTAGTGGCCCATCTTAAGTCCCCTCTGACAGGGGCAGAGGAATCCTCTCTTCCTCCCAGGGGATCAGATGTCAGGGGAATTAAGCAAGAAACAGGATCCAAATCCTCCAGTTCCTCTCTAAGCTGCCTCTTACACCATCGGGTGCCTCCAGGTCGGTCCCTGTGCCTGACCTGGCCTGTCCCCAGCCAGGGGGGTCACACCCCACCCCTGTCCCTGTGTCAGGTGACAGCTCGGATCAGCAGGGTGGCTCTTTTCTGGGATCAGAGAGACGATGCTGCTTTTGGGGTCCTTCAGGCTTTTTTACAGTCCAAGGGGTTATTGGCTGCAGAAAGCCCAGACTGCAGGTCCAGCAGCAGGAGAATAGGAAGAGAAGGAGGAGGAGCAGGATAGGGAGGAGGAAGGTGGGAACTGGGGCTGCTCTGCCCAGAGAAATCACCATATTTGACCCATCCAGCCTTTGGGATTGCTGTGACCCTCTTGGCTGCAGAATTAACCCGGGACAAGAGGAGAAGCACTTTCTGCTGCTGCAGTCCTTGGTCCTGCTCCTGGGGCATCACAATCCAAATTCCTGCAAGATGGGGCTGCAGGACCAGTTTCCACATCTTGCCCAGGACCAGTTTCCACATCGTACCCCTTGCTCGTGCCCATGTGCTCTCTCCACTACCAGCAGCCCCAGCCCCAGCATTCCCTGCCCTGGATTCCTGGCTTCTCCCTCGGCACACGCCGCTGCCCAGTTTGGCCAGGGCTCTCCTTGTCTGTGCCAAAGTCAACAGGGCCCCTGCCCAGCCGGTCCTGGTGCTGACATTCCCCCCCAGCCCATCGACAGGTAGGAAATAAATAATGTTGGAGAGATAAAGTGAGCAAACACGGCCTTGCTGCTGCACTTCAGACGGTGTTTGCAGAGCAGGTGGGTCCCTCCTGCCTGGGCTGAGTCAGTGCCTGGGCAGGGTGGGGCTGGGCCGGGGGGCACGGTGCCCAGGGCAGCTCCCCAAAGCTGGCACTGGGGCTGCAGCACCTGCTTGTCACCAGCTCTGCTCCTCTGTGCCTGTAAAGGGGCACCTGGTCCCTTCTGCCCCACGGTGGGCACCCGTGGATCCGTTCAGAGGGACAACTACCCCCTCAGCAGACCCTGCTCCTCTTTTCTGTGGGTCACCCCCGGGCCAGGGTGGGTGTCATGAGCCTTGGGTGGCCCCCCAGCACCCTGAGAACTCCCTGGGAGATCACAGAATCATGGAATGGTTTGGGCTGGAAAGGACCTTAAAGATGACTCAGTTCCAACCCCCTGCCACGAGCAGGGATGCCTTTCACTAGACTGGGTTGCTCCAACCTGGCCTTGAACACTTCCAGATGCTCCCCCAGTGCGAGGTGATGCTTGGTTTGATGGTGCTGAGTTCTTTGAATGAGGAACTCAGTTTCCAGGGCATCCAAGGGGTCTGTGAGGAGCCCAGAGCAGCTCCAGGGACCTCAGTGGGGCTGCCCATGGTGGTCCCACAGCACCAGGAGCAGCAAGAGCAGCCAGTGTGGCTGGGAGGTGTCCCACACCTCTGCTCTCCATCCAGACATCAGGATGGCTCAGAGGGGTGGGATGGCAAAGGAAGAGCATCCTGACTCCCATCCTGACCCTCCTCCATCCTGACTTGGGCTGTCCAGAGAGGTTGGTATCCCATGGACACGCTGCAAAAACCAAAGCACTTGGGAAAACTCCCACCGAACAGAGCTGAATTCCTACAAAAGCATTTGGGAAATTCCTTGAAACATCATGCAGTGCAAATGGAAAAGTCCTGGAAAGCACAAAGAAAATTTTTAGGAAACACCAGGAAAATTCCTAGAAAGATCCTTGTCTGAGGAATTTCTAGAAAATGATGGGAAAAGTCTGAGAAAAGTCCTACACTGAGGATTTCCTGGGTGGGAAAGTTTATTCGAAGTATTTGCAGAATTTCATATCTATTCTACAAAGAGGAATTTCTTGAGAGCCCTTGTGGGAGTCTTGGAATTCACTGGGATGCTCCCAGGCAAGTTGTCAATAAGGAAATGCCAGAAGACTCCCAAGAGACAGAAAACTCACTGGAAAAATGGAAAATTCCAGGGGCGTTTCTAGATGGAGGACAGTCAATGAAGCTCTAGAGCATTCCTTGAAAATGTTTCAGATTGGAGAAGTCTTATGAAGCCCTTGAACATTCCTGGAAATGTTCTAGACACAAGTCATAGGAAGACCTGTGAAAAATGTAGAAAGGCTTTAGACTGCATTTCCCAGGGTATAGAAAATTCCTGGGAAACTTTGGCATTGCAAGAAAGGATAAAGATGAAGGATTTATGATTTATCCCCAAATTCATAGGGAAAAACCTATAGGAACTGTTGTCATGGGGATCCCTAGAAAGCTCCAGAAATTTCCCAGGAGGTTCCAGGTGAAGGAGTCAGACCTAGTGCCCATCCTGATCCTCTTTACTCCTCTTTTCCTCATGGAAAGCTGTGCAGGAGTCGTGGGATGTGACTTTGCTGTCTCAGGGACCTCAACATGTTGTTTGATGGCAATGGGCAAACACGACATGGCACTTCAAAGGGCTCTGCCGGGGCTGCAACATCTGCTGCTTCCAAGAGCTGGGAAAACTGCTGGGCCAGGCTCATCCCTGGGCCAGGCTCATCCCTGGGCTGGGCTCATCGCTGGGCCAGGCTCATCCCTGGGCCAGGCCCAGCAGCACAGCCCGAGTCCCAGCAGGATTTACCTGGAGCTGATCCTGGTTTTGCTCTCGGGTGCTGAGCTGACCCAGGGAGTTGACACTGGGGTTGGAGAGTCCCAAGAGTCACTGAAACCACTTCCCACTTTGTGGGAAAAGCATCCCAGCTGTTTTACATGGATTGCATTGTCAATTTTTCCACTCACTCCTTTGTAAACCTCTATAATTTTAACTTGTTTGTCTCTTCATTCCCTTTTCCAGGCTGTGGGGTCCTGGCCTATTTTAGCTCCCTCTGTATAAGCACTACCCCAAACCTCGGGTCAGTGTTACCCCCACCATCTCCTCTTTTCATGGTGTCAATCTGTCGGAGCCAAGGGGCAGAAGCTCTACAGCAACAGAGGAAGGAAAAAAAGGACATCTTCTCTTTTGTTCTCTCTTCTGGCTCTAAGAGTTCTTAATATTCCACTTGCCTTCTTTGACTCCCACTAATCGTTGAAAGGATGCCTTCAAAGAGCTCTCGGCAGCGGCTCCGGGATCCCTTTAACGAGCAGTAATTGCCGACGGAGCCGCCGCCTGAACGGACGGGGGGAACGCTTTTCATGTTCATTGCTGTGCAATCGTGAACTGGGAGGTTCATCTGCCATTTTACTGCTCTGTTCTGCTTCCCCTGCAGTTCCTCAGTGCCAGGTCGGCTGCCTGAGTCATTTGGAGTCAGGTCGGAGCTCGGTGCTGGGTTGTCTCTTCCCTCTCTGGGATCATTTTGGGGGCACCACAGGAGGTCCCTGGCCAGACTGCTGTGGGACCCTGTTGAAAGTCCTCTCTGTTGTGGAAACAGGCTGTTCACCCCAAATCCTGCCATCATTAACCAGTGATGAACACGCAAGACCTTCTCATTTGACCTGTGTAGCAGTCTTGCCTCACCAGACTCACCTGAACGACCTTGTAGAGGACTTTTAGAAACCCCAAATGTTGCAACTTCTGTGCTCAAAGCCTCTTCCAAAAGCCGAGCTCAACTACTCTAATTGAGCTCATGTCCCAGCAGGGCGGGTGTGGGCAGATCAACCCTGGCCCCGGCCCTGGCCCCGGGACTGCCTGTGCCTGGTGCTCATGCCACTGGATGATCCTCCTGGAACATCCCAACCTGGAGGCTCAGCAGGTCTCTGTTCCAGCCAGTGCATGAGCTGAGTGACCTGGAAAATCATGTACAGCTTCAACCCAGCCATGAGGAGTTGGGTTGTCCAGGATCCTTAGAATCGCGGAGTTGCTGAGGTTGGAAAAGCCCTCCAAGATCATGGGGACCAACCATACCCCCAGCACTGCCAAGGCCAGCACTAACATGTGTCCCCAGGTGCCACATCCACATGGCTTTTAAATCCCTCCAGGGCTGAGGACTTCACCACTGCCTTGGGCATCTGTCCCGGGACCAGACAGCCCTTTCCATGAGACATTTTCCCAACATCCAGACTAAACCTTCCCTGGCACAACTTGAGGCTGTTTCCTCTCATCTGTCACTTGTTACCTGGGAGAAAACCCCCACCTGGCTCCCCCCTCCTGTCAGGGGGTTGCAGAGCCAGAAGGTCCCCCCTGAGCCTCCTTTTCTCCAGGCTGAGCCCCCCCAGCTCCCTCAGCTGCTCCTGCTGCTCCAGACCCTTCCCCAGCTCCCTTCACTTCTCTGAACACACTCCAGCCCCTCAATGCAGCAGCACAAGAATAGCAGAAGCTATAGAAAGGTAAAGGGGGATTTGGGAAAAGCTCCTTGGGCTTGACAAAGGCTCTGAGATTCTGCTGATGCTCCCCACTCCTTCAGCCAACACCCCCCGAGGTCGGACAGCCGGGAGGGAGGGGGTGGCCAAAGGGCCTCTTTTTATCCAATTTTTCTCCCTTCTTGAGTGAGGAGCTCGACAGGAATTGGTTTAAAGTAAACAGAGAAGTCCTTAGGATGGACTGGGCAGGGCTGGCAGGAGCTGCTGAGGTTGGTGCTGCCGCAGACAGGGAGGATGAGGCGTGGGATAGTTCCCAGCATCCATAGGATGTTAGTTTTCGGACTTCATCAATAAGACTCTTCTCCTGCGGCTCCCCAAAATGTTTATGGAAGAGATACAGGAAGGGAGGAAGATCAAACCTGCTCTAGAGAGGCCTTTCTGGCTTTATCTGTGCTTTATGAGGTGACCAGACCTTGGCGGCTCCGTTTTAACTTGTTTTGATCTGGCTGTGCTTTATGACTATTATTCTGAAATGTTTTGACAGGCACAGGCCTCACCCCTCTGAGCTCCTCTGCATCCACCCTCCACGGGGAGTCCGGGACCATGATCCCCATCCGAGGCTGGGAAAGAGCTCCCACAGCCCGGATTTTCCATAAAAAAGGCACAATGCAGAGGGAGTTGTGGGGGAGATGGTGCCAACCCTGAGGATGCTGGAACCACACTCACCTGGGAGGACTTGCCTTGCTCAGGGCCCTTTGTCTTCTCCAAGTGTTTGCAGCATTTGGCTTCATGGTGCTTGTTGGTTGTGGGGCTTTCCAAACTTTGGGAATGGTTTTCCAGCAGATGTTTGGGTTTTCAAGTTGGTTTTTTATTTTTTCCCCCAAAAGTGTCTTTTGTTTGCACATGTTTCACACTCTTGGTTAAAAAAAACCCCAGCTGCAAACCATATTTCTGGGAGGATAATTCCTTTGTGTTTGCAGTGGAAATGGGAATGTTCCAATAAATCGTTCTCAGTTTTATTTAATTATTTTGTCGGACAATACTTGGAGCTGCTGGCTGGATTTGGAGACAGGTCAGATGTGCCCATTCACAGGGACAAGGGATGAGCTGTGCTGGGCTCTGCCAAGGCCAAGGGAGCTGCTGGGAGATGCCAGTGGTTCCTGGGGATCAGGGGCAACACCTTCCCCACCTCCTATTCACAGTCCTTCCATCCAGGCCTGCAACTCAGAGGGTGGAGTTCCCAGGGGCTGGAGCCATGGAGGAAATAATCATGGAATCACAGAATGGTCTGGGTTGGAGGGACTTTAAATTCCATCTCATTCCACCCCCTGCCATGGGCAGGGACACCTCCCACTAGCCCAGGTTGCTCCAAGCCCCGTCCAACCTGGCCTTGGACACTTCCAGAGATGGGGCAGCCACAGCTTCTCTGGGCAACCTGTGCCAGGGCCTCCCCACCCTCACAGGGAGGAACTTCTTCCCAATATCCCATCTAACTCTGCCTTCTGGAAGTTTGAAGCCATTCCCCGTGTCCTGTCCCTCCATCCCTTGTCCCCAGTCCCTCTCCAGCTCTCCTGGAGCCCCTTTAGGCCCTGCAAGGGGCTCTCAGGTCTCCCTGGAGCCTTCCCTTCTCCAGGGGAACCCCCCCAGCTCTCCCAGCCTGGCTCCAGAGCAGAGGGGTTCCAGCCCTTGGAGCACCTCCGTGGCCTCCTCTGGACTCTCTCCAGCAGCTCCACGTCCTTGTGCTGCTGTTCCCAGGGCTGGAGCAGCTCTGCAGGGGGGTCTCACCTAAAGGGGCAGAATCCCCCCTGCTCTGCTGCCCACGATCCCTGTGGGATCAGCCCAGGGCACGGGGGGTTCTGGGGTACCCGGGGGGTCTCAGGGCTGGTCGTGCCAGAGTGTGGGCATCCCTGTTGCTGGAAAACTGGCTTTGGCTTATCCGGATCCAGGACCTGCTCCCGGTAATTAGGGCTGTGTTGACACTCAGAGCCCGCTGCTCTCTCTCCTCTGTTCACGCCTGCTGATGGACTAAAACCGCTCTGCTTTGTTGTTCGCCTCGCGGAGCGAGTGCGGGTGATTAGGAGATGAGTGTAAAATTGCCTCCTGCTAATTTATGAAGATTTCCTCCCCTTTTCCCGGGCGCCGCTGCCCATTTCTCTCCCGGCTGTTCCTGCTGCCGGCCCCCAGCCCTCTGCCCACCCTTGGCAGTGCCCTGCCTTGGGGATGCCCTTTTCCCTGACATCAAGAGCCCCGTGCCGTGGAATTTGGGGAGCCCCTCCGGCATCGCCAGCACTGGCCGGCGGGATGCTGGGGGGGAGGCATCCCTGGTTATCTGCATCCCTGCACCGGGCCAGGTGGAAGGAGGATGGCCAGGTGGAAGGAGGATGGGCAGGCAGCGAGCTGCGGCTGCGTTTGCATCTCAGTGGGTGTTTTCTTCATTAAAATGCTGTGGGAAGAGGTTACCTCGCCTGCCTCCGTGTTTGTTGCTGCTCAGATGGAAGCAGGAGCCCTTTGTCAGAGGGAATGTGAAGGAGTTTTGGCTGGAAGGGCTTTCCGTGGGCTGGTGAGGACACGTGGGCATCCGGCCGTGGCTGTGCCGGCTGCCCACGGAGGTACCGAGGCTTTGGAAGGGGAAGACGGGGCAGGGCACTTTTGGATGTGTGGGTTCGATCTGAGCTGCCCCGACGGCGAAGCTCGATGGCCAAAGCCCTGTCCTTGTCTGTCACCTGCATTTCTGAGCTCATCTCTCCAAGGATCCCTTCGCCCCCCGTATCTCCTGTGGGTGGGTTGTTGCCAGGAATTATCATCTGCCGCAGAATTGCTTTGATCTGTTGCTCGTGGGAAAAGAAAACACGGATTTTCTCTCTCTTCATTTTATTTTAAGCATCGTTTATCAGCACAGCAGCACCTTTGGGGGAAGGGGTGTGTGGGCAGGGCCCCCCAAACCATCCACCCCCTGAACCTGGTGGCATCCAGGCATCCAGGAGGGTGGGAGTGCTCGGGATGAGGGTGGCAGGGACCCTCCGTGCCCACCTTGGCGTGGGGCTTCGCACAGCTGGGCACACACCGGGCTCCCAACGCTCTCCCTTCCCTGCCTCCAGGCAGAGCTTATCGGGGCTGGACATGCCTTGAAGGCAGAGCTGAAATGGATGCTGCTCACTGAGCTCCTTAATTGCTTTTAGTTGTAGACTTATTAAAGAACAAGATTTAAATACCGTCAGGGGGAGGGAAAAAAAAAAAGCTCAATAAAAACGAGCTGAAGAGGGAGCAGAGAAGCTTCCCGTGGTGCTGAGTGGAGTTATGGCGAGGAGTCATCAGCTTCCAGGTTTCCTATTTTGCCTCCAAATCTGCTTTGAGTTTAAGCAAATCCCCGAAGATTGCCCGTGAATAGTCATGCGGGAGCTGCCCGTGCCTGTGCTCCAGCCTGCATCCCAAAAAATGAGCTTCCTGGCAGAGGGGAGATGAGAAAAAGCACCCGGTTTTCCTTGAATATTCCTTATTATTCGGGGAAGACTTGCAGACACTAGTTAGTGCTTGTGCTGAGATCTGATAGGAAAAGCAGCGTTTGCCCAATTATGGAATGGAAAAGGTACCGGGGGGTCTCAGCCAAGGGGAGGGAGCGGCTCCCGCGGCTCCGGCGGCCGAGCCCGGGCACAACCCCCTGCCAGGCAGGGAGAGCTGCCCCTGCCCCGCTCCTGGCACAGCCCTCCTGCCTCTGTGCGCGTGGGTGTCTAAATGGGAGCGAGAAAAACCATCATGATTTACCTGGGGGAAATCCAAGAGTGAAAAGAAGCCAAAACCCCTCGGAAAAACTTCCCTTGATCCCCCTTTGGCGTGTTCAGGGGGTCGGGGAACGGGAGATGAATTCTGGGTGTGTCCTGAGTGATGGAGGCAGATCATGAGGTTCATCCCAAGAAAACATGTTGGAAAGGGCATCAGGAGAGAGACTCCTGTGCTTCTCCTCAGTGCTGATTGGGGTCACAGCGTGAGTTGGGAAGATGGGGCTGCAAAACCCAGAGTGAGCCGGTTGTTCTTGGCATGTCCAGGTGCTGGGGGCTCTCAGTGGGATGAGGGATTCACCCAGGGATTGGAATTTGCCAAAACTTGCCTCTCCTTTTCTTGGTAGAACAGACCTTTCCTCGGTGAGGTTTCTGGAAGTTGCTCTGGAGCTGATGTGGAGATTTCAAATATCAAGTGAACACAAAGCCATTGGTTATGTGTTTCTTCCTACTGTATCTGATAACCCTAGCAGCCATCTCCTTTCCCTGGAATACCTGATGGAAGCGGGAAACTCAGGTTTTTTTTGGTGGAAATGCAGGGAGCAAATGGCTCAAAGAGGAGATAAAAATGGGAGAAGAATGAGATGCTGGCAGGGCAGGAATTCTTGCACCTCTGGAACCAAACGCCCTGGGCTCAGGGTCTCCCTCCCCTTCACTGAACCCAAAACTGCCCACTCTGACCCCAAAAATGCTGTTGTCCATGTCTAAAGCTGGGCAAAAAAGGGGAGAGGAGAGATGTCCCTGGGCTCTCAGGAGTGTCCCTCTGTTCTCAGGGGTCTGCCTTTCTCTCAGGGGTGTCCCTGTGGCCTCGCAGGGCTGCTGGAGCTGCTGGAGCTGCTGGAGCTGCTGGAGCTGCTGGAGCTGGGAATTGCTGCTGGAGGCTGGCGGGGAAGGGGCTCGGCCGCACCGGGCCGGTCCGTGCCGTAGCTGCAGCTCGTTAAACTCTGGCTGGAGGCGAGAGAGATCCCTCGATAAAGATGTGAAGCGAAATCGCGGGTAAGTACAGTAATCTCCCAACTTCCCACCGGGGTGTGAGCGCTGAGGTTGTAAATAGGCTGAAATCAAAGACTCATAAACCATGCAAATTGCTCCGTGTGTGTTTGTCTGTCTCCTTCCCATGTCTTTGCCCCTCACCTCCTTCCTCTGAATCTCTATCTTTTCTATCTCTCCGCTTTCCATGAGCTCTGCTCTGCTCCCGACGAGCCTGTTCAGGCGAGGGAGGGAGTCTTTAAAAGGCATTTTTGTGGTTTTGGGCAACAAGTCAAAAAAAAAAAAAAAAGCTTTTTTTTTTTCCCTGCCACCCTGCCCCCCTCCCATTCCAGACTCAGGGACACATCACCCCAAACCTACCCAGCCATCAAAATAAACATTAATTAAGATATTTCCAGTGATGTTCACTGTCACAAATTACCAGCCCCACAAAGGATACGTTGCAACTGCTCAGGATGTCAGTTTATCCCGATTGCTGAGATAAAGCTGAATTTCTCCGCTTTCCTCTCCTGCCTTTCACCCTGTCCTGCTCCTCACCAGGAGCCAGCAGGGCTGGAAAAGCAACGGCGCTGTCTCCAGCTCCCTGGGGTGCATCCCCCAAACCTGCACTGTCCCTGGGCACCATGGCACCTCGATCCACCTGAAGAGTGGATTTTAGGGTGTTGAGCCCTGTGGGAAAATGAGGTCCCCTCCCAAAGCCCAGAGTGGGTGGGATGGGTTGGGAGGTGCATGGAGTCCGGGGTGTGGGGATGCAGGGATGCAAAGGTATGGGGATGATGGGATCCAGGGATTCAGGGATGCAGGACTATGGGGATGATGGGATCTAGGGATTCGGGGATCCAGGGCTGTGGGAATGATGGGATGAGGGGTGTAGGGGTGCAGCAAGGTAGAGACACAGGTGTGCAGAGCAAAGGGGATGCAGAGATGTAGGGATGCAGGAATGTAGAGATGGAGGAATGCAGGATTGTAGGGATGCAGGGGTGTAGGAACGCAGGGATGCAGAGGAGTAGGGACACAGGGGCTCAGGGATGAAGGGCCATGCAGACACAGGATTGCAGGGGTGCAGGGTGCAGGGGTAGGATGGTGTAGGGGTGTAAGGGTGGGGTACAGGGTGCCGGGTCTCGCTGTCCCAAAGGCAGCGTGGGTTGCCCGGCACAACCCGGCTGCCAGGAGCCGGAGCTGGCAGGGCAGGGTGGGGAGGCAGGAAAGGGAGCCCCGCTCCTCCTCCCCTCGGGGAGAGCTGTGGCTCTCGGCAGGAGGGTTGTGAGTACACACAGACTCTCTGGAGCCTCCCATGTAAATCCTGGCAGGACCCAGCCAGCTCTGAGCTCATTCACGTGAGATCACCGTCTTGTTAGGGGCACCGCGGGTGGGGACGTGCTGGGATCTCTGTGGGACCCTGCCCCGAGGGGCTGCCTGCCAGCTGGGAACTGGGAGAAGGGCTCAGCCCATCCAGCCCCTCTCCCTCCAGGTCCCTCTTACAGTGGCATCGTGACTGTGTGACCACGTCCAGCATTCCTCGACCTCCTCCAGCCAGCAGGAACTCACCCTGCTGCCCAGACATGGGCTCTGGCCCTGGGGATGGGAGGGGGGCTCTGGGGATCAGATCTGACCCTGGGGATGGAAGCTGTGACCCTGAGGATAGGAGATCTGATCCTGGAGATGGCAGTTCTGGCACTGGGGATGGAAGGTCTGGCACTGGGATGGAAGGTCTGGCACTGGGATGGAAGGTCTGGCACTGAGGATCAGGTCCTGAGGATGGAAGATGTGACACTGGAGATGGAAGGTTTCATCCTGGGGATGGCAGTCTGGCACTGGGAATGGAACGTGTAACACTAGGAATGGCAGGTCTGGCACTGGGGATCAGGCCTGATCCTGGGGATGGAAGGTCTGGTGTTGGCAATGGAAGGCCTGGCACTGGGAATGGCAGATGTGGCCCTGGGGACAGAACATCTGGCCCTGGGGGCAGGAACAGGTTTGTTTTCCACCGCATCCAAGGAACTAAGGCTGTGGCCAGCGGGGGAGCAGCCCCGGGAGCCACGAGCTGGATCCCGCAGGCACCCCACGGCAGCACGACACCGGCACAGCCTCCGGGCTCCTGGCAGCTTCCCCCGGGCAGGACACAGCCCGAGGTCACCTCCTGTTCCTCTGCCACCCTCCACCACTTCCCCTTCGGTGCTCAAACCTTGCGGGACATTTGCATGCAGCGGTGACTTCCCCTCGCCGCTCCCGCTCCAAAGAAAACAGATCCCTGTGTTTGCAGATCTCGGCTTACATACCATTCCTCCGGCTTCTGCTCCTTTTTGGGGCTTTTCCTTCTTTCGCTGGATCAGTGACCTGAAACTGCACTTTGTGTTTTCCCTGGGAGAGGTGGATGAGAGGAGCTCTGGCATAGCTGCATATTAAACCCGACCTGCCCCGCGGATTTTCCCGAGGTGCCGCTGCCGCTCTCCCCCCTCCGACAAGTTTTTAATCACTCGCCCCAGATAGATCCGATTAGATTTATTTTTTTTCCCCCCACTAACAAAACCATGGAGTTTCCTGTGCTCCTTTCCAGCCGTTTAGGCCCCTTTCATGTTTCCCTGCCTGTGGAAGGGCTCCCGGCCCCGCACACCGGGATAGTGGTGGGAATTTCAGCGACAAGCTGCTTATCTTCTCTGCCAGGTCATTAACGTGTGGTTGTGCCTTTTGCCGGGTCATTAAAGGAGATGTTGAGGAATGACCTCGGCAGTGTCCCCTTGGATACTCCTGCCTGCCCCTCCTGCCTCCCCCAACAAGCTCTGCACAAGTGGGGACATTGTATTTATTATTAGTATAAATTATGTATTTATGTATACAAATACATGTATAGCCATACATAAATATATAAAAATACATCTATACACATATATAAATACATATCTATACATATATAAATATAGATAAATACACATCATCCATATACTCGATGATCTTTGTGGGACCCTTCCAATTTAGAATATTCTGTGATTGTGTGATAAATATATATGTCTCTATATACATAAATATAACAACACATATATATCCAAGTATATATAAATTTATATAAATATTCCCCCCTATATTTCTGTTGAAATCTACCACTGTGCAGTTCCCACTGCTCCCACTCCAGCCATTTTGAGGCATTTTCATTACGTTTTCAGCAATATTGTTTGAAGACTTAAAAGTAGCTCCCCAGTACATCTCACACCTCACCATTACTCTTACAAGAACACGGTGACCAACTTCTGGTGGCATTGTAGCGTGCAGGGCTTGGACTTTTGGGCATTTCTAGATGTCCACACCTGTCTCCTCTCGGGTGCCCTCGCTCCATGTTTAGGGAGGCACCAACTGCCTGCCAGGGATTTGCCCTGGGGTTTTCCTTGTCGCTTCCCTCTCCCTCTGTCATCCCCCCAGCTGCACTCTGCCCTTATCCAGGGCACAGCCAAAGACATGGATTTGCTCAGAGCTGGGCAGGGATGTGTCCTGCCCTGGGCAGGAGCCTGGTGGGAGTTGAGCCTCTCACCCATTTCTGCAGCCTCATTAACTGAGGCCGATATTCCTTCCTGCCCAGAGCTCTGGATGAAAGGGAGCAGCTCCACTGAAGATATTTAAGCATTAAGCCTCTACTCCAGTTCCATTAAAGCTCCTGATTAAAGTGCTGGACCCAGGACAATGCTAAGTGCTTTCCTGAATCAGGTTCCCTGACTTCCCAGTGCCGGCTGCTGCTCTCCCAGCTCCCGCTTTCTCTCCCCTTCCCCGCAGCCCAACCCCTTTTCAACCACCTTTTAAATTTTCTCTTTCTTGTAGGGTTTTATTATTCTTATTTAATTTTTTTTTTTTTAAACCCCAAATCCATGAGTGGCCACTTCTGAAAGTGATAAAAATCTTATTCCCTGCCTTTGGATTTTTTTTTCCAGGCAATTGTAGCTTGCAACACCTTAATTATCGCGTCTCTTAAAACTGGTTAAAGATTTTAATACTTCCTTCCCTGGCCCATTATACAGCGACTTCTCAGCCCCATAAAATGTGCCTCTGGAGCCCGATGGCTTCGTGCTGCTGCATTTCCCTGCTCTGTCCTTCCCAGATGGATTAAACACCCTCAGCTCCCCCTTTTCCGCTCCCCCCGCCCCCCGGGCAGGTGGGAAGCGCCAGATTTTCAGGTGGAATATGGGCTTTTTAATTTAAATCCTATGACACAGCCAGCAAATATGTTGCATCATTTTAATCAGGCAGCACATCTGCAGAAGGTGCAAGTTTCCCGGAGCCTGAGTGCAGGAATGATGGAATAAATCCCGGGAAAGGCAAACCCTTGACATCACCTTCACTGCTGGATTTGATGCTCTGATTTCGCTGCCTCCCTGGCACCCGTCCTGCCCTGCTGGCTGCTATTCCATGGGTACAGGGCTTGTTGGACCTCTCCATGTATCCCCTCCCCTTAAAAAAAAATCCCTGTGGGTCCTTTTTTACAAAGATTTGGGTTAATAATGAATTTTGGCCCCATCTGTGCAGGGCTCCTTGAAAAAGCACTTTTCAAGTGCCAAGCCATTCGGGATCCAGCCCGGTGGGATCTCATCCCTTTCATCCCAGAAAACATCTCCCTGGCCCCACGGTACCTTTGGGATGAGAAAAGTTTATTCCCCACCGATGTTTTATTTAGGTGAGTTTTAAATAACTCCAGTGCTTTCCTGGGGGAACCATCCCCCAGATTTCTGCACTAAGCACTTTTTCCTGGTGTTCAGCCTAAATTTTCTTTTCTTTACTCTGTTTTATCCGATTTCTCTTTCCACGAGGAAATGTCTCAGGTAGTTTAAATGTGAAGTGGCTGTGGAACACATTCAGGGCTGCAGCTCATTATCTGATGAGGGTGTGACTGGGTGCAGAGAGATGGTGCCAACTGGGGGGGATGGAGAGCTGAGAATTTTGGGAGCAATGCCAAAGGATGTCCAGTCACTTCTGTACCACTTTGTCCCTTTAGAATGGAGCAGGTGAGGTGAATTCCCCGGATCATTCCCTAAAATGTCATTATTGTTTTAAATGAGGTTTCAAGGCAGGTGAAGAGGGAGGAGAGGGAAGCCAAGAGACCAGAGAACCAGTGTGGGAATGGGACCACGGGATGTGTGGGAAGGGCACATGGATGTGGCACAAGGTAGCTTCTGGATCCCAAAAAGATGAAGATTTGGGAATTCAGTGATGCCCTTTCTTATCCCTCACTGGTAGTAGGTAAGGACTCCAGAGAGCACCAGGTCTGTGGGTGGCTGGAGAATCCTGGATCCCTCATGGAATGGGAGTCTGGAGCAGTGCCACCCCCTGGGACACTGGGGATGGAGCCTGTGTGGGAGCTGAGTCCCCAAAACTCGTGACACCCACACACAAGGACATCCAGGTCAGCCCTGGGAGTGCTGGGGAAGGAGAAGGGCAGGAAAAGGGAGGGGAGATGGGAATCCCAGTCACTCCTGGTGAAAGCACAAGGATCACCTGCCACACCTGGGATTTTGGACAAGGATGGGGTGTCATTGTCCCCCAACTGCTCAGAGCCCTCCGGGGTATTGATCCCTTCCTGCTGCTGCTGGCTCTGCTCCCACCCGGAGCTCAGCCCACTTCCCAGTGTCACTAGGGCAGCTGAGCCTGGGAATCCTTTTCCAATTAATTTATTGTTCTTTTTCCCAGAACCATTGGAGGAATTGCCCTGGTTTGGCACTGCCGATTCCCTTACCATGGCTGGCTGGGAGGAGCAGGATTTTGTCCTTGAGTGACTTTACCAGGCAGGTGTTTCCCGCTGTGGGACAGGTCTGGGAAGGGTTGGGAAAGAATATCCCGTTCTCCCAGAGCGATGCCCACCTCTCCAAGGTGTCCCACTGCCCTTGGTGAGGCCTGGCCCCATTCCACGGGGCCTCTCCCACCTTACGAGTGTTTGGTTTGGTGTTGCTGGGACATTCCAGAGTGGGCAGAGCCCATGATCCGGGTTCTTCCCGGCACGCAGCCATCCCGGAGTGCCAGGTGTGGCTGTGCCGTTGAACCCTCCATAAAGTGGCTCCTGGTGACCTTTGGATCCTCGTCAGGCTCTGCCCCCTCCGTGCCTGGATCCCCTGCTCCTTCCCCTCATCCCCAGGATCCTCCAGCACCATCAAACTGGTCCCCACTGGTTTGAGGAGACGGGGTCTGATCCCAAAGTGTTCCCAAAGTGATCCCGAGGGGA
The DNA here is from genome assembly GCF_003945725.1 of Corapipo altera. NCBI lineage: Eukaryota > Metazoa > Chordata > Aves > Passeriformes > Pipridae > Corapipo > Corapipo altera. The sequence continues at coordinate 1,784,021 of NW_020884951.1, forward strand.
TCCTGGCAGCGGGGTGGTTCGGGCACAGGGAACCCGTGGGGACAGGATCCTCCTTCTCAAGGATTCCAGGGCTCTGGATCCCACCTGAGCCTGTGCCGGGAGAGCGGCATCGCCATGGCAACGGGCCCTGATGTCAGTGCAGGGATGGAGGGGCAGGAGAGGGGGAATGGGCAGGGAGAGGGCAGGGAATGGGC
>NW_020884951.1:1789214-1819338 GCF_003945725.1 Corapipo altera
AAAAAAAAAAATCCCGTAAAATAATCCAAAGAGTTTTTGAGGGTTGGAAAGAAGCGAAACAATTTGGACAACCTTCCTGCTTGGACACGTATTCCAGCCAAACGTTTATTTCCTTTATTTCGTTGGGAAAAAGGAACTTTGCCGGCACACGCATGTGCCCAGCTCTGGAAGCGCCGGGACGGCGGCTCCGGCACTCCGTTCTCCTCCTCGATGTGTTTTTCCTCTCCTTCCTTTCGGAGTTGTGTCAGTTGGCTGGGAGCAGAGAGAGCCTTCTCCCTTGGGAATTGTCCTGCTGTGTTCGTGAGCCCGTGGTGCTGGCGAGGGGCAGGCAAATAAGTTCCAGAAAATACAGTTTTATTTGGGAAAAGGAGCTGGAGGAGGTAGAGGCGGCTCTGGCTTGGTGGTGGGAGACGCCATGTCTCCCTGGTCCCCTTCACTGTCCTGGGCTTTCCTTAAGCTGCCGAGGCCTGGAAGTTGGAGGAGGTGGTGGCAATCAGCCGGCACAGGGTGGCACACCGGGAGGTTCCCACCGGCACCGACCCCCAGTGCGGAGCACTCAGAGATGTCCCTCCAAGTGGGGTGCCTGGGGAGAGCTCGAGGGCTTCCTGGGTTTCCTCACTGGGAGCCTGATGGTTGTCCGCTCCCTCTTCTCCCCCAGTTGGGAGCTCGGTGGTTGCCTGCTCCCGGTTTTCCCCAAATTCGGAGCTCGGAGATCGTCCACCCTCAATTCTCCTCCCATTGTGGAGCTCCGACATGGTCCACGAATGTTTCTCCCCAGTTTTGGAGCTCAGTGGTCGTCTGCCCTCGGTTCTCCCCCACCTTGGAGCTTTGTGGTTGTCTACCTCTGGTTCTCCCTCAGTTTGGATTCGGTGGTTGCCCACTCTCAGTTCTCTCTGAATTTGGAACTTGGTGGTCATCCACCCTTGGTTCTCCCCCGGTTTAGAGCTCAGAGATTGTCTGCTCCCAGTTCTTTCCCAGTCTAGAGCTCAGTGGTTGCCCACTGTCGATTCTCCTGGAATTTGGGTCTCAGCGTTTGTCTGCCCTTGTTTCTCCCCCAGTTTGGAGTGCAGTGGTTGCCTACTCTTGGTTCTCCCTAAATTCAGGGCTCGGAGGTTGTGTCCCCTGGGTTCTCCCTGGAGCTTGGTGGTTGGCCACTCTCAATTCTCTCTGAATTTGGATCTCAGTTTGCCCTTGGTTCTTCCCCAGTTCGGGGCTTGGAGGTTGTCTGCCATTGGCACAGTGTTCTGGGCATGTGCCATCGTGGGGCTGCTCCCCCTGCCGTGGGGCAGCAGCCCCGGTGCTTCCCCATCCCCGTATCCCCACAGGGACGGGAGAGGGTGGGAAGAGCCCGAAACATTGGCATTGCCAACCGGGAACATGCCAGGACATGTGTGGGCAAAGCCCATGTAAGGGTTTTGCCTTGGTGGGGGCTGTCAGGGCCAGGCTGTGATCCCATGATCCCGGTCTGTGCCCCCGTGAAGTGACCCCGGACCTTGATCTCCGGGATCCATCTTTGGGATCCGTCGCTTCCTTTTACCCCTTGGTGCTCCCACCTCCGATTTGTGCCGGTTGTGTGGTGTCGGGCAGAGCCTCTCCACAACTGCTCCCAGCAAACCCAGCTGAGGAAACCAGTCTGAGATCAGTGTGCTGGGCAAAGTCCGGCTCCAGCTTGAGGAAGAGCCGTGCTCTTGGTTTGACTGGGATTACTCTTCCGGATAGATCCACTGAACCCTCTCCCCACCGTACTTTGGGTTTCCAGACCCCTTCCTTGGGCGACACCGGGGCTGTGCCAGTCCCCCATCCCACTCTGCCGAGCTTTAACTCTTGTTTTTAGAGTAAAGAGAGCTAAAGCCTTTAAAAATAATACGACTAAGTGGAATTTTCCAACGGATCGGAGGAGCAAGCGTGGCCCGCTGGGCCCGGCCGGCCTTGGAGCGATCGCTGTAAATAAGGAAAATATTTTCCTGCCCTTTCTGGGCAGCTGAGGGCTGTGGGCTCCAAGCTCCGGCGGGTCTGGGGCTGCTGGTGTTATCGGAGGGACTCTGATAACACATCCGATAGACGGAACCATTTCCTAATCGAGTTAAGACAGGCTTAAGCTGCAGCGCCGCGTTGGGAAGCATTTCCCTTTGGCTCCTGGGTGTGTGTCCCAAAGCCAGCGGTGAAATCATCACTGTCTTCCCATTGTGAATAATTCTGGGTCTTTAAAGGGGAAAAAATAGGCCTAGGAATGGTTTTGTTGGAAAAAAAGTGGTAATTGTCTCAAACCTGTGACTGGGATGAGCTCACCTCTCTGAGCAAGCTTCCCCTGGGATGCCTGTGGAGCCCCTTGGAAGGGGTCTTGGGGAGCCAACATGGCTTTAATTTTTCCACAGAGTCCGACATGGGCTTTGAGGGGGGCAGAAAGTGCTTTTGGGATTTACTTGACCCCTTTGCTGCCCAGCCAGGGAACAGTGGGAGCGTGCTCTCCTTGAACAGCCGGGAATTGCCCGAGAAATTCTGGCTAAATCCTTTCTCAACTCCCTTGGCTGTAATTTTAGAGAAATACTGACCCTGGTGGGCTCCTGTACCGACCGTTAAAAGGAAGCATTCCTAATAAAATATGGTTTGGAAAATTCATTTCAGGCTGGAATTCGCCTCTCCAGAAAGTATTTTAATAAGGAGGTGGGGGAAATGGGACACATCATCCGCGACTCCGGAGAACGACTCCTTTTGCCTCTGCTTTTCCCTCTTCCTCTTACAGAAAGTTTCACTCTGCTCTGTTCGCTCCACGGAGCAATCCAGCAACTTGCTCGAAACAAAATGGATTTATTTATTTAAGAAGAAAAAGGTGAAGGGAAGAGGGAGAAAAAAAAAAAAGCCAAAAAACCAGACAAAAGTCTAATCTTTCGTGGTGTTTTTATTCTGCCTTTAATGGCATGCTGGTGTCCCGTTGAATTCCATAAGCGCCGGGTTTGAAGCCTGGCGTATCTTTGCCTTTTTTAATGCCGTTTTACGAGGGACAAAGTGCTTGTGGGAAGGCTGTTTCCGAGGGGGATGGCTGGCCTGGAGCTCCGGAGCGGGGGGCTCACACTTGTCGGAGCAGATGTAGTGGAATTACCGGAGCGGTGGGCACGCTCCGGGGTGTTGGGAGTTGGGAAATAGGGAGAACACGCTGATTATTTTTAATTAAGAGTTGTTTCTGGCTCATGGAGCCTTCGGAGACTCCCCCTTCCCAGGGCCAAGAGGTGGGGGCTCCTCAGGGGAATGACTTTAAACTAAAAACATGGGAAGTTTAGATTGGATATTGGGAAGGAATTCTTCCCTGTGAGGGTGGGGAGGCCCTGGCCCAGGTTGCCCAGAGAAGCTGTGGCTGCCCCATCCCTGGAAGTGTCCAAGGCCAGGTTGGATGGGACTTGGAGCAACCTGAGCCTAGTGGAAGGTGTCCCTGCCCATGGCAAGGGGTGGAACTGGATGAGCTTTAAGGTCCCTTCCAACCCAAACCATTCCAGGACTTTTGATTCTGTGGTCCCATCAGGAATCTGATGGCCCCTGTACAAAACTGGGCCTCCCCAGGGCTTTGCTTCATCTCTGAAGGCTTGGACAAAGCAAGCTTGGACGGCCTGCATCCTGGTTGAAGTTTCCCTCTGGAATGTTGGAGCCCTTCCCAAGGGGGCTGGGGGGACCCTTTGCTGGGTCCCAGGCTCTTGGGAGCTCTCCCAGCATGGAGAGTTCATGCTCCCACTCCCCCAAGGCAGAACCCCCTGTGCCCAGCCCAGGTTTCACCCATGAGATTCCCTCTCTCCCGGTGCCCCGGGGGAAGGAGCACCCAGGGCTCCTTGCGGGTCGTTTGGGAATGACTTCATTAACTTAAATTAAGAAAAAGGGAAGGCAGGGCTGCGGCTCTTGCAGTAGCTGGGTAAATACCTCTGGATTCCATAAAATGGATTTAACTGCTTCCTTTAAAAGAAAAAAAGAGCCGTGATGGGGTGGCTGATTGATTGTAAAAGGAGCCGGAGCTTTCTCGGAGCAAAACAGCTGCTGCAGCTCCTCGGAGCCGCCTGGCAGCGGGGCCGGACGGGCCTTCCGTGCCACTTCAGACCAGGAAGGGCTGGCAGGGGCTAGTGGGGGTTGCTTCCCTCTGCCACTGCTGCACATGAGCCCCTGCACCACTCTGGGGGTCTGAGGTGCTCCTGGGATCCTTATCCTGAATGGGCTGTGTCTGGCAGGGTGGGATAAGCCTGCACCCTCGCTGGGCTAGGGGTCCCTCTGAGCAGCTTCTCTGGGTGCTATGGGGTCCCCCCAAACAGCTTTGCTGAGTGCTCAGGGTCCCTTGTAGACTGGGGTCTCCTGAAGCAGCTTTACTGGGTGCTGGGGGTCCCCCCAAACAGCTTCTCTGGGTGCTTGGGGGTCCCCCTAAACAGCTTGACTGGGGGCTCAGGGTCCCCCCGAACCCTACCCATGTTTGTCGGGATCACGGGGGTCCCAAGAGTCGGGGTGCTTGTGCAGCCCCTCACACAATGCACGTCAGGAGCTGTTTGGGTTGCCCCTGTAAAGCAGGGCATGATCCCTTTTCCCATGTAGGATTTGTGGGTCCCACCTGCCCCTGGCTTCCCCGTGGCTCCACGTCCCTGCCCCTCTGGCAGGGCACCCTATTCCTGGCCCAGCGGTGGCCGTGCTGCCGGGAAGCCTCTCTGCCCGAGGAGCGCTGGGCTCCGGTGGGAAAACATCTTGGAGCGATCAGTAGCACATGCTACTTGGAGTCTGGCAGCTGGAACAGGGTGGGGAGAAACAAAGCTGATTCCGTTCTGTCTCTAATTAATGATTGCTGGGATGGGGAGCAGGAGAAGGACTCGCTCGGCGCTATCGCAGCGTCACATCTGGGCAGGAATGCGCGGCCGGGCTTTTGTTGTGCTGGGCTGAGAGAGAGCACAGGTCTTTGCTGCTGCTTCCTGACGCTTTTCTCCTTCCCATGCCTTGTTTTGGGGTGGGTGGTATGGCAGATGATCCTCCTCCAGGGAGCAGGAGGGATGGTGGTTGTAGTGGTGATGGTTCTCCTGCTCGTGGAGAGGTTTGGTGCACACCCGCCATCCTTTGGGAAGGGTTTTCTTGCTCCTGGTGTGTTGTCTCTTGTTGGAACAGCAGCTCATGGCTGTGCAGGAGTCTTGGGATCCTGTCTCTGGTTGGAGCACTGGTGTTCTGCTCCTGGCTTTGTCGTATTCTCATCATCCCATATCTGACTGGAGCACTGGTGCTCAGCTCATGGCTGTACCGGAGTCTCAGGATCCCATCTTCAGTTAGAGCCCCAGTGCCCTGCTCCTGGCTGTGCCAGAGCCTTGGGATCCTGGCACTCCTGGCTGCCTCGGCCTGTCCAGGCTTGGTCCCAGATGAGTCGGACAAGCCAGGGCTAAACGTCCTGCTCGGTGAGGCTGGATCTGTGCACGCGGTGGGATTTTCCTGGCCCCTGTGTTTTTGTGGAGCAGGTTCTTCTGGGGCTGGAGCCAAAGCCTGCAGAGGCTGTGGGTGATGCCTGGAGCGGGACTCTGGGGCCTCCAGGCCCCTCCTCCCTGGGGAGGGCTGGAGGATGGTGGGGGACAGGTTTGGGGGGTTACTCCTGGTGTTCCAGTGAGCAGTGGCTTCTCCTGTGTGAGCTCTCCCTGCCGGAGCCCCCGGGCGGGATCCGAGCCGGCTCAGGTGCCGGCGTGGCAGTGCCGCCCCGGCCGGGCTGAGCCGAGCAGCTGCACTTCAAAAATGCCAGCTATTTATAACCCTGGCTCGGCTGCTCGGGAATAACCTTTTCTTCCCCGCAGCCGGCCCTTCCCAGGTGGGCTGCTCGCCCTTTCCAAGGCCGTGGGACCGGGCTTTGCCGGGGGGGCTGTGTGGGGAGCCAGGGCAGGGGGTGTTTGGTGTCCAGCTGTGAGCTCCCCTTGGTGTTTTCCAATGGCTCCGTCCCACCGCGGTGCTGTGCCTGCACAGGGATCCACGTGTGCCGTGTCTGCCAGGGCTGGGCTGTGGTGAGAGGCTTAGAGTTACCTGCTTTGGCATGGGTTGACTCTTGCTTGTGCCAACACAGAGGTGCCAGGAGGGGATGCCGCACCAGCTCTTTGTCCCAGCACCTTCATGCTGGAGTTTGGGATGTGCAAAGGGCCAGCTGGGGTGGGTGCCTTCTCTGGATGGGGTTTCTGGCTGCTTTTGGTGGCACCTGCCTCGCTGCTGGTGATGGGACAGGAACATCCAACTTCCCAGCAGTCCCTTTCTTTGCCCCTGGGATCCTGGCATGCAGGATGAGCCCAGTGTCGGGGACTGGCTGCTCTGGCTGGCTCTTGCCATTCAACCTCTTCTGAGTAGGTACTTTAGGAAAAGCAAAGTGCATTTTTATGGCTTAAGAGCTGTAAATGCCCTCACACCGTTCCATTGATCCCAGAGCATGTCCATGTTTTCCTTCTCATTAGAGCTGGGAAGTGTCTGCGGTTGCCCGTGCGGGGCTGGGGCTCAGCACTGTCTCCTCTTTGCCACCGATTTTACCTTTTTAATGGATTCCTAGAACGTGGGAGCATGGGCCTGGTGTTTGGGTTGGCAGGCAGGGCCAGGAGCCCTGGATCTGGCAGGGATGGTCAGGGATGCAGGGATGGGGAGGGATGCTCCGGGATGTGCTGGTGCTGGGCTCCAGCGTCTTTGTCTGGGCTTGCTGCACTATCGCAGCCAAACACGAGAGGGAGGGACACAGCCCCCTGCTCCCACCGGGATTTCGAGGGGCAAATCATCCATGGGCATTGGAAAGGGGAGTGGGCACAGAGGCACTTCCCCGTTAGAACAGGGTGGCCGGTTTTTCCCATGCGGGGGGTCGGGCAGCTCCCGGTGCCGGCAGGGATGCCGGCGTGCCCTGCCTGCGGCTGGGCGGGCAGCATATGGAAAGGATCTGGGTGTAATATCCCGGGCTGCTCCACGGCTTTGCTGAAGAGGCCACTTCAGCAGGGGACGCGGCGTGGTTAGTCCTCCCGGCTGACACATCCCAGGCCTTCCTCCGACTTGAAAGAGCTCGAGTTCGCCTTTGAATCTGAGGATTTATAGCCCTTTTAGGCCTCTCCAATAAAAGCACGGCTCCCTCCTCAGACAGAGCCCACCGTCTCCCTCCTCCGGGCTCATTATCCCGGGGATTTGTGTTGCTTGCTCTCGCTCTGTTGTTCGCTACCGCCGCTTTCTTCAGATGTGTGGCCGAGAACTTCAGAGCAGAAAAGCTGAGCTGGAGCCGCCGCGGGGCCCGGCCGTGCTGCCAGGCCATGGATCCTGGGGCGAGCATGGATCCGGAGCCAGCAGTGCACAGGGAGAGGACCCTCAGCTGGTGATGCTCCCCTGTGGCTGGGGAGTGTTGGGGAGCAGCAGTTCCCCTTCCCGATGGGTTCTCGGTGATCCCTCAAGGACCGTGACCAAACTGGGATGAGCTCCCGTTGCACTGGAGAGCTCCAGATGTGCATCCACCCTGTGTGTCCGTCCCATCTGCCTCGTCTTGGCACACGTGGACACTGAAGCACCCTCAGCCCCACAGATCCCATCTGCTTTCTAGAGGCCCCTCAAACCTCAAACTGTTTAAAGAGTGGCTTAGGAAAGAGGCCAGAGGAACGACATAATAATTATTGTATTACAAATTGTTTCCTTTAATGGGCCCTGTCGGATTGCTCAGTCTGCTAAACACATTGTGCCCTCCCCCAGCCCCTTCCCATTGCAACCCCAGCCCTGCTGGAAAATTCCACCTGGTGAGGAGTTGGGGTGGTGGGATGAGGGGTGGGGGCTGCATGGGCACCCACTTGTTGCCCTGGGTCTCTGTGTGGTGAGGGGAGATGGGGTGGCCCTGCTTACAAGTGGGAGTGTTCTCCATGTAGGCGGGTGGTGATTCCCGCCCATTCCCGTGCTCTGGAGCTTTACATGGCTCTGGACATTGCGTATTCCAGGGGCTTTCGGCCGATGGCACCCCAGGCCGAGGCTCTGGGCTCATCCATCACAAACCTCTTGCCCTGGTGCTGCAGGACAGGCAGAGCTCCCTCCCTCCTGTTCCTTCCCAGCGTTCTGGTGCGTGCTGGTGGACGGCTCCCAGGCAGCTTTTTGGCAGCTCCCAGCCCGAGGGCTGTGGGGTGTAAGGAGAGGAGCCACCAGCGGCTGTGCGAATTTTTTCGTTGCCCCCCGAAGAATAAACGTGTCGGAATTAGGCAGCAGGTTACGTTTCTTCAAGGCCAAGCAGCAAATATGTTTTAAATTTGGCAACCGACAGCGGAGAGCGGGTGGGAGAAATTTTCCAGGTATTGCGTTACACTTTCCCCTAAAAGGGCTCTGCTTTGGGGCTGGGGATTAAAGGGAGGAGAGGAGGGGGACCCCCTCCTTTCCATGTGCTCACAGCCCCGCTCCTGCTCTGAGGGTGCTGGGGCCAGGATGCCATCCTGGCTGATGCCACCGTGGGTGATGCCGCCCTGGGTGACTCAGGCCCTGCTCGGGGCAGAGCTGAGCTGCGGGGGATGGCCGGGATTAATTTTTGGGCTTCCTCCCTCTGGGTGCGATGGGAAATTTCCAGCGTGCTGTGGGCACCGCCCCGGCTCTGCCTGCCCCCCTCCTGTCCTGTCATCCTCTGATGTCTTTAATAAACCCTTCATGCAAGAGCAGACCTGGGATCCACTCCCAGCACGGACCTGGGACTCGGCCAATTAGTCAATTATTTTAAGAGAAGAAATTAAAAAAAAAAAAAAAGATGAAATGTTATTTTTGTAAGGGAAGGTCTGGCTGGTGGATCAGCTGGCAGCCCCTCTGCTGTGGGAAGAGCTGGGGTGGGGGTGAGCTGGGGGGGCTCTGCACAGCCCTGCCACAGTGACCACTGCCTGCAGTCATCAAACCCCTGTGTCCCCCCATATCCCTCCCATGCCCATCCTCCCTGTGTTGGCAGGACAGGGAACTGCCCCTCGCCCCAAGGAAGGGAGGGAGTCTTGGCAGCTGCCTGTGCCCCCTGCCCTCGACTGCCCTCCCCCTCAGCCTGCTCCTCATCCCTGGGCAGCCCAGACGGATGGTCCCTGAGCGTCTATCCCAGCCGGAGCTGGCACTGGTGCATCCCATTGTTCCTGGCTTCCTTTGCAGCAGGAGGAGGAGGAGGAGATGCTTCCCCAGGAGGTGGGAAGGGCTGTCCTGGTGCTGTTGGGGGGATGCACAACCCCTTCCCTCTCACTGGGCCGAGGGGAGTGGGGGCTTGACTGGATTGGGATTTCAGGAAGGCGCTTGGAGGTGCAAAGGGCTGGAGGCAGCTGGAATTTCCCCTTCAGCTGTGTTTGGGTTTAAGATTTGTATTCTTCTTTCATGGAAATTTTGTGAGGCTGTGGGCTTGTTTTGCATCCCTGCTGGTGTGCTCCCCCCTTTCCCTATGTCCCCCTTCCCCTGCCCCCCATTAGCAGCACCTCAGCTCTCCTAATTGCTGAAATAATTAGGGCAGCAACAACCTAGCGAAGCAGTGGAGGGAGAGAAGTGGAGAGGAGGGTCCCTTGTGCAGCTGTGTCTCCTGGACCCCCCAGCCCTCCATCCTTGCAACTTCGTGTCTCTTGCTGGTTTTATGGCAGTAGGAGAAGTTTTTCCTGTTCTCCTTCTTTTTTTCGAGCCTGAGGTACGGGAAGACTTGATGGGAGTAGGGGATGGAGGAAAGCATGCATGGGGGGTGTTGGGGATGACGGCACTGGCTTGGCTTGTCCTGATGTTCCCTCCCTGCAGTGAGGGGTGCCAGGGTGTGGGGGAGGAGAGGGGCGAGGAGGGGTCCCACATGAATCCCTTCCCAGGAGCAGTTCCCAATCCCGGGAAGGTTTAATGCCTGATGCTGCTTTTGATCTCTGCCCTGACTTGGTGAGTGCTGGGTGCTGTTCCCTAATTACCCCCTTCATGTGGGGCTGTGCTGGGTGTTTGTGCTCACCCGGTCTCTCCAGAAGAAAAACCCACCCTGCGAGGGCGTGTGCGGGGCGGGGGAGCCCGCGTGCTTTCCCAGACCACGGAGGAATCCTACGGCTCTCTTCACATAGCCCTGGGTGCTCCCACCCACAGCAGGCAGTTTCATGCTCCCTGCCTGGTTTCATAACATTCAGGAGAGGCACGAAAGTCTTCCTGAGCCACCTCCCTCCACTACGTGTGGAGCCCGTGGGCTTGGGGAGGCGGGTGGGAGTGCCACCCTTTTAGAGTTCTGGGGGTTTGCTGGACGTGCCAGCCAGCTGGAAAAACCCTGGGGCCCATCAGCCGTTCCTTCTTGGCTGGGTTTTCCTTTTGGGATGCAGGCTGCATGTTGTGCCTGGGAACATTGTGGGATGTGGACAATGCCAGGGAGAGTAGAGGGACTCCTGCTGCTGTCTCCTCAGCCTGGGGAAGGGCTGTGGGATCCTCCTGGCTCCTGCTCTCCTAGACAAGGCCCTTTCCTCCTTGCTTTTCCTCTTTGAGGATGGAGGCACGTGGGTTGAGGGTGGAAACACATGGTTTGAGGTTGGAGACGTGTGGGTTGAGGACTGAGGCACATGGTTTGAGGATGGAGATGCATGACTTGTGTTGGAGGCGTGTGGACCATCCCGCAGAACTCCCAGGAGTTTATCCATGCCTGTAAAGCAGTTGGAGGTTTGTGGGATATGGATGGAGCAGAGAAATTGTTGTATTCCTTATCTGGGAGCTCTTCCTCCTTCAGTTACCTACAGGGGCCTGTTCCTGGTGTGCCCAGTTCACCTGTGTGACCTGGCAGGAGGGGCCTTGCCCACCCTATGCCCTCCGTTGGGAAAGTTTCTGCTGCCTTGTCAGGGAGAGGGGGAAGAATCCCTTTCCTGGTTTCTGAGAGAGAGATTGCTGATGGTGTGAGTGGTTCCTTGCAGAAGGCCGGGGAGCGGGTGACAGATACAAGAGCGTTGGGATAATTGCTTCCAGATGCTGCCTCCCCTTGTCTCCGGGGCTGCATGTGTTCCAGCATCCCGCCAACTCCAGCGAGCAAAAGTCATCCCAGAAGACAGGGCTGGCCGGAGCAGTGTCAGACAGCTCGGAGCGTGACAGCTCTCCATGTCACCACAGCTTCTGTTGGCCTGCACGGTCCTGTGTGGCCATGGGAGCAGTTCGGCTCGTGGGAGCTCTCCGAGCCAGCCCCTGAGCTGGGGCTTCATGAGGAATGCTGAGTGCTGGGGACTGGGACGTGATCCGGAATTGGCAGCGCCGGCTGCATTGTGCGCGGCAGGCGGCTGTCCCGGATCCGCGCCGGAGGAGCCCGGCTCCCCCGATGCCATAATCACCGCGTTTTGGCACCAGGGCTTTCTCACAGAGCTCCGTGTTCCCGGAGCAGCATTAATGGTTATTTATTGGTTCTTAATGCCCACTAATGCCAGCATCTGGCTCACGCAGCGCACGCCTTCCTGCACCATGAGGCACCTCTGAGCGCTCGGCGTTGGGTTGGCGTTGGGTTTGCGCGCTTTAGGAATTAGAAGGCGGCAAATGGTGGGTTGTTTGGATACTCCCCTAAAGGGACAGATTTTTGAAGGGCTTCACTGCTGACCTTCTCCTTAATTACTGCTCGGCGGCGCCGGGAGGACCAGCTCAAAGGGAGTAATGAAGCGTCGGCACCGGCGCTCAGCCCAGGGCCCCGCGAGGGGAACGCTGCTCCCTCCCTTCCGCCGGGATGGGCCTCTCACAAGCTTCCCCGTGCCTGGCAGGTTGGAGCATCCACTCATAACACCCGTTTGAAGGTTGTGGTTCTGACCTTCATTTACACCGGCAGTGGGTGTTGATGCAGGATTTTTCCCGAGGTAACTGCCACAGGAGGTAAATCCAGCTGATGATAAAGGTGCCAGGGAAGTAACGGGAGGGAAATGGCTTTGCTGTGTGTTCTTGCTGATGGACATGGGCTTTACCTCCCTGCAGTTTTCCCTGCTTTTAGAGCTTGGTGGGCAGGAGAAAGGAAAATGTGAACGGAGGAAAATTTACTCCTGTGATTCCTGTGTGGCTTGTGAAGGTGAGAGTTGAGTCACTTTGCCTGGAACCAGCTCAGCAATTCCACCTCGTCCCCGGAGAATGTCTGAAGTCACGCAGGGAGAAATAATGCTGGGGGTTAAAAATAGATGCTGACAATAGGAAGGGAGGACTGGACAAGCTCAGTGTCAGAGGAGGTGGACAGAGCCTGGTGAATGGCATCAGAGTCGTGAGCTGCTAGAACTGGGCTTTACTGAGTTAGACTGGAACTAAACAGCATTTGCACGTGGAACCCGGAGTGGATTTCAGTTGGGGCTTGGGTGTCCATCTGGCACCCTGGGGAAAGCACCTCTGTGTAAGGGTCTTGGAAGAGTTTGTTAGGGAGGATGTGGTGCTGCTGGCGGAGAAAACAGCTCCGTAAATCCGAATTGCTGGAGAAGGACAGGTGGGACAGGGCTGGGACAGAGCACAGCCTGGCACTGGCACCGGTGGAAGTGTTCCAGCTCCTCTGGCGTATTTTAGGATTCACCTGCAGAGTGAAGGACACAAACTTGAGCCACATTGCCAGCTTGTTGGTACCCAAAGTGCTTTGTCAGGCTCTCCCAGTGCCACCAGTAGCCACCTTGCTGGGAGCAGGCGTGCAGAGTGCTGCCCGTGCAGGAACAGGGGAACTGAGCCGTGCGGGATCATGGATCCTGCAGCCCATGCCCGAGGCTTTTGTTGAAGCTCACTGAAACCATCTGTGGCCACCGGTGCCTGACCCGAGCCCCGGGTGGCAGGAGGCTGGGGCAGCCGAGTCCCTGTCCCCACATGGGGACACGGCCAACACTGGCCCCCAGGGCAGCTGCCAAGCAGCAGGCGGGAGGAGATGGGGTCACAGCTCCCGCTGGAGCGGGACCAGGAGCGATTCCGGCTTCTCTCTTAGTTTAAAACTCTTTTCTTTCTCTCCTGGCAGCATGCTCGGCCCTCTCCCCCGTGCTCGGCCCTCTCCCCCGCGCGGTACTGCGAGGACAATGGGGCTGCGAGGTGGGGCAGGAGGGGGGCGAGATGAAAGGGGAAAAGTAAAACCGAAGCATGTCTGGAAGGGCATTTTGATGTAAATGGGACTTTTTGATAGACTTTGAGAGGCACCGGCAGAAAGGGCACCGGCCCCCCTTTGGCGTGCTGAGCTCCAGGCTCGGCTCTTTCATTTCCTCGGGAAAAGGGCATTTTTTCACCTCCTGTTGGGTGCAACCACAGTTCCTCCTGGTCCTCCCTGTCCCCATCCCTGCCTGTGTCCTGGTGTGGAGCACTGTGTGCATGTCTCAGTGAACTCAAACGAGCAGAGATCCTGTTCGGAATGTGAAAGCAGCGGCTGAACCTCAGGAAAGGGAGATGGGCCCGGCTCCATCCCACCTTCCTCCCCTGGCAGCTCCTGCAAACCTTCCCCCTCCCCAGGGAGGGCGTGCGTTTGATCCGCTCTCATGCTTTTGATCCCAGCCCTTGTCCTTGGCACTGTCTCGCAGCTCTCGCGTGTTGGTGGAGATGTGGCCTCGCCGTGAGTCATCCCCCTTTCTTTCTGCTTCTGTTTTATTTTTCCCTTTCCCTTCTCCTAGGAGAGCATTTAGTAAAAGGAAGCGGCACATTCATCCAGGAAACACGAGCGCAACAAACGCTCGGCGTTTATCCTTCCAAAGGCGTCTCCGCTGAGTTGTCGCTGCTGCTGTGACAGGCTGGGGGACAGAGGCAGCTGCTGATGGGGGGCTGGGGTTGCTCCCCCAGAGCATCATTTGGGGGTCCCTGGTCCTGTGTGGCCACAGGGAGCCCGCAGGTGGGGGGAGAGGGGTCACCACTCTGCTGTCACCTTCCCATGTCCTGGCGTACTTGGCAGCTCCTGACCCTGCCAAAGCGAAAGGAGGAGAAACGAGGACAGAGCTGCTCCCTGGAGAGCAGTCTGACAGGTTGGGGGGCTGGGAGGGGGGACTGGGAAGGTCGCTCGGAGCTGGCATCCACGTCCCTGTGCCGTCGCAGGCGCTGGGGAGCCCAGGAGGAGACCTGTCACTTCTGATCGCGGAGCTGTCGCTGAGCCCGGGGCTGCGCTCGCGTCCTCCCCGCACCTCCCCGCTGCCTCAGCCTCTCCACACCGAGCTGTCAGCAGCCAGGATTTACTGCTGGCATAAAACCATCCAAAAGCCAAACTGTTGGTCGGTAAAAATGGCAAAGCAATTGCAGGGAAACTTGTTTCTTCCTCTGACAACTTCTGAGTCAGTCCTTTAATCTCTAATCTAGGTTTATGGTCATTTTATTGAAATGCTAGGCTCTGCAGAGAGCTGACATGTATGACCATCATAAAGCAGGAGTTATGGGAACCCAGAATTGCCTTGATGGTCCAAGTGTCTGCAGGAAGCATTTTTAAAATCTGTAATTGGGATTTATTGGCCATTGTGGCTCAAACTGTCAAGAGAAAATAAAATAATCAACCTGGGACTTTTTTTTCCTCATTGGCTTTTGACTCCTTCCATGTATCCTTAAATCATTTGGTGCTTTGCTTCTGTGCTTAATTCCCTTCGAATGGAGGGATGTGGGTGAGAGGAAGGGACCAAGCCCTGGTGAGTACCTGGCTCCCATCCTGGGGGTGCAGGCTCCCTGTGCCCTCCTGCCTTCCCATCTTCCCACCCTGGGATAGCTGAACACCTCCTTGGTATCCCACGGTGTATGGTGGTCAAGGACACGTCCGTGGCAGCCCCACTATCATGGGGGATTTGGATGTGGAGACATGGAGCAACAGGCATGACTGGAGGAGGCATCTCGGCTGGTTCCTTTCCTGGAGTGGCTGGGCTTGATGAGTGATGTGATTTGGGGTTATTTAGTTGTTAGAGATGTCCGTAGCAGGAAGCGTGTGCTGGGGAAAGGCATCGTCCGGGGTGGGTCGGGACAGGGAGAAGAGGTGCTCCTGTACCTGCTTCTGCCAGAACCTGTGCATTTAAACAATCCACTTCCGTGGGGTTACAGTGTGTGGGGACCAGAGCAGTGGGCCAAGGGCACGTGTTTGTACCAGGTAACCAGCCTGTGGCAGTGCCACAGAGGGTGGGCAGTGCGGAGCTGTGCCCAGCCCTGCTCGGTGTTCCGGCAAACCTCAGCACCCCGAGGCTGCTCCTTGCGAAGGACCTCGGTGTTAAATCTTGGGTTTGGGGTAAGTTAAACTAACTCAACCTTTGGAGTTTCTTTTCCCAGTCTGTGAGTGACTCCTGTGCTTTGCCTTGCCCCCATCCCTGCCTCGAGGGACTGTCCAGGCTACACTGGGCAGCGTTGCTCATCCAGGTTATGGATGCACCATATGGCTCTCGCTGATGCCTGCCATTCCCTGCTCATGGGTGCAGGATGCATCCCATGCTCCTGACATCCCAGCAAAACTCCGACCCAGCCCTGAGCATCGTCCTGCCCCTTCCCCGTTATCCGCCGTTCCCAGTTTTCTCTCCATTACCTGCAACCACAAGCAGCACCCGGCAGCGCCAGGTCCGGAGTTACCCTGGAACAGTCTGCTGGGGTTGATAAATATCTCTGCTTCTGTTTTGTTTAACAAATATCTTCTTTAATGGCACAGCTTTTTGTTAAGCTTCCTCACATTATCATCCCGCTTAATCATGCAGGGTGACTTTTAAAAGTACTTTCTTAAAAAATGCCAGTTTTTATCCAGGTTTTAAAATTGAAACTCATTTTTTATCCAGAGGCAGGATATAAATGAGTCTACTAAAATTAGATTAATCCTAATAAGAATGTCAGTTATCATTTCTGAATACATTAAATTTTTTTTTTTTTAAATTTTACATGCCTCTTTAGCTATAATTGCTGGTGTAATTTCTTACACAGACATGGTGTGTCCTCACGGTTGACAGAAATACTTAATGCAATGTCGACTCCACACTAAGTTCCAAATTAGTGTGTCTCAGTCGCTGCCAGTGGTTTGAACTTTCTCCTTAATAAGTTAAAAAAAGAGAAGGGAAAGGAAAAAAGCACCTTAAATGCAAAGAAAGACTAAAGTGGATTTAGGGAGTTGGAGTAAAGCTGGATGGTCAGAGACTGGAGCCTCGTAAATGGCTTTTCTGGGATAGGGAGGTAGGAAGGGATGGGGGAGCTGAGGGTCCTGGGGGTCGGAGAGAAAATTTGGGGTCCAGTAAGGGGTTTGTGGGGGTGAGTCCTGCTGGGGGCCAGGAACCAAAGGGCAGGATGGAGTGTTCCTGCGGCAGCACTGGTGCTCACTTGGGGTTTTCCTAAGCCTTGGTAAATCATCTCCTTTCCTGGGGGGCACCCTGAAACTGTCACTGCAAGGTGGGGGTTGGTCCCTGTTTGCTCTCCCAGCTCTGGTGAGTTTGTTGCTTGTGCTCCATGTTGGGAACTGGTTCTGCCTGTGGAACACAGGGAAGGGGGATCAGTGGGGCAGATAAGTCACCAGCCTTGGAATGAACTCCCCGTTAGGCTGGTGGCATCAGCCCTGTGAGGCTCCTGGTGTGGTGGCATCGCTGGGGTGTGTCCCCAGCACGGTGGCACACAGGCAATAGGACGAGAACTGCCACCAGGAATGCCTGAGCTAGCGGGATTTTGGGACAAGGCTCTGGGGAATCGCATCTGGCAGCAAAGGGGGGGGCAGGATGTGGTTGGGGGAGACTTTGGTCTCTCCTGTGGCTCTTGCCAGCTTTATTCCATGAGTGTGGGTGGCAAGGCGGAGGTTTTTGTCTCGGGGGGAGAACTGGGAACGCTCCCTGTCCGCAGGCAATTGGAAACTGCTGGTGCTGGAGCAGGATGGCAGGCTGGGTGCTCTGCCCCCCTCCCCCTCCCCTCCAGGCCCAAGGGCTGAGTTATTTTTAGGTTTAAACTCAAACTTTCCTTACTGCTTTGTGAAAGGTCCTGCTGGGATTGGGAGCTGTGTGTCCCAACAATGTCTAGTGACATCCTTGGGGAGAGAGAGGAGCACGAGTCCCGAGATCTCCGGCTCTGGCAGCTCCCGTGACACCCGAGCCAGTGCTGAGTTCTGGTTCCTCTCCCTTGCCCGTTCCCAACTGGATGTTGTACATTGTATTAAAGTTCAGCTGTACGTGTATCTGGCCTAAAAATAAAAGCGAGTCTGAACCAGATCTCTTTAGGCAGGAGGAGAGGTTTAAACCTGACACTCCTGTGCTGTGCTGGCCTCTCTCCTGCCCCCCTTTCAGCTGCTGCTGTTCCAATGAGCCCTGAACTGGGTAAACTGGGAGCAGAGAAGAGGGAGAGCAGAGGGTGTCCCAGTCCCTCCCAGTGCTGAAACCTTTAAGGAGGGTCTGTCTTTTTACTGTAGGTATAGAGAAAATTGGGACTTTTGCACCTGAATGGGACCTCACAGTAAAGGGCAGAGTGGGCAGCACTGGGAAGAGGTTTTGGGGAGAAAGGGGCAGTTTCTTCCCTGCTGAGTGACGTCCAGGGCCAAAGGTGGAGACTGGATTCAGGCTTTCCTGCAGAGCTGGCTCTCCAGGCTTTGGTGATGGCTCAGTTTGTGTGTGCAGGAGGACAAGAGGGGAGAAAACAAATAATCTTTTGAGGTCTTGTGACTCATCTTTAGTTTTTTCTCCCAGACCTAACCCAGCCCCATCCACCCCCATGGAGTGGGGCCGAAGGTCCTGGGCGGCCGAGCACGACGTGCCGGTGGTGGGGCTGACGTGGGAGTGAGGAACTCTGTGACCTGGTTCCTGCTTCAGCCTGGAGAAGAAAAGGCTCTGGGGAGACCTTAGAGTTCCTTCCGGGGCCTAAAGGGGCTCCAGAAGAGCTGGAGAGGGATTTGGGACAAGGGATGGAGGGACAGAACAAGGGGGAATGGCTTCCCACTGCCAGAGGGCAGGGATAGATGGGATACTGGGAAGGAATTCTTGGCTGTGAGGGTGGTGAGCCCCTGGCACAGGTTGCCCAGAGAAGCTGTGGCTGCCCTGAATCCCTGGAAGTGTCCAAGGCCAGGTTGGACAGGGCTTGGAGCAACCTGAGCTAGTGAAAGGGGGTGGAATGAGATGAACTTTAAGGTCCCTTCCAACCCTCAACTGGGGTGGACAGCTGTGGGCAGATGTGGGCAGATGTGGACGTGCCCTGCATTAGGACAGGGGTTGAGAAGCTCTCAGTAAGTTCCAAGGCCGGCGGCAGCCGAGCGAGTTCCCAGTAATGACACGAGGGCTGAGGGCTGGTGATTTGCAGCTGCCTGGGAAGATGGCGCTTCCAGACAGAGCTGGAATGACAGAACTCGTTTGGCCACCTCTGGGAGCCGGGGGATCAAAGGGCCTGGCGGTGAGTCAGGGGGGTGACGCTGCTCCTGGGCCAGGGGCTGGCAGGGCTGGCGAAACCCGGGAGACCTGTCGGGGCAGGGCAGGCCATCCCGCAGCTGGGCTGTGGGGAACCCTCCGCAGGGATTGCTCCTCCCTGCCCGGTTCCTGATGTTGGGATTAATCCTTCAAACCGCAGCATTGCATCCCTGGGGTGAGCCAGAGCCCCAGCCCTCCCAGGGACCTGGGTGGGTGCTCTGGGGCTGTCACCCAACCCTCAGTGGGATCTCTGGGTATGGAGACACAAGCCCTGGGACACCATGGGAGCCAGGGGAAGTCCAGGAGGACCCCACAGCTGCTGGTGCATGCCCCAGGGCATGTGTGGGCTTTATTTTTGTGGTAGTCCTCAGAAAACTGGGGGAGGCTGGTGGCTCCTCTCCCTTGCTTTGGAGGTGGCCAGTGGAGTGTGAAGGGGGGTGCTGAGGGATTTGGGGACCCATTCTGTACCCCTGGGAATGCAGCAGCAGTGACTGGCAGCACTCAGTGTTGTCTGGTTCAGGGTAGAGGGTCCCCACTGTCCTGTGGGGAGGTTTGGGTTGGTTCGGGGCTCCTGGCTGCAGCCTGGGATTTTGGGGTGCAGGGTCAGTGGGGTTGTCAGATTCTGGAGTGCTGGGTTCTGGGGTGCAGGGAGGAAGAGAGGGAGGGGCTCCCTCTCTCCCAGGACCCAACCACTGACTGTAACTTCAGCTCTTGGCTTTCAGCCCTTCATTTTTCCAACTGAGCCGGAAAAGTGAGAGGTGGGAAGAGGGGGGATCTTGGAAAACAGTGGGGTTCGTGTCAGGTCTGGTGGGCTGAGCCCCCTGCCTGCCTTCCCCTGCTCTGGGGAGGGCGGGCTGCAATTTGCCTCCGATCTGTCCTGGCTGGGGATGGATCTGCATGAGAATGAGCAGGGCCTGGCGGGGAGGGCCTGCTCTTGGGTTCCTTGGGCATATTCCTGCCGCTTTCCCTTCCAAGTGGGCGCCCGGCCGCCGCCGCGGGCCCTGCCAAAGTAATTCTTTGCTTTGGAACCGGGAGGCGAAATCTCCTCCGTTTTATTTCGGAGGGGTCAGGGAAGGAGTGGGAACCCTGCTGATCCAACCGTGTTCCCTTTTAACCTGCCTCTCCCTCTCTCCCCCTCCCGGCCCCCCGGCCCCCGGATGAGCGGGGCTGCAGCCAGGGCACGGGCGGCCAAACCGAGGCCGGAAAACACACGGAGCCGAGCGGGAACCTGAGCTGCTTCCGATGGATCATTTAATATCTGCAGCGTCCCAGGGCTGGGACTGTGCTGCTTCTGGTGCTGTCAGGGTTTTGTGATGCCTGATGGGTGCTGGGCTCTGTCATTCCGGCTTCCATGTTTTCCCTGGGGTTTTTGGGTGCTGTTTTTCAGGATGGAGGCCATCCAACTGCCAACCTCTGTCGGGATGGGGTTGGCAGTGCGGGCAGGAGAAGGTGAGTGCCCGCTGCCCACACCTCGGCCCCACTGCCACTGCCCGGCCTCATTGTCTCACTTCTCTCTCCATTCCTACGCCAATTAAAGCGCCGTGTTGCCATTCATGGCCCTTATGGTTTTGTTCAGTTGTCTGTCAGCTCTTGTCAAGCCCTGTCCCCTTCCCCTCCCCCGTTTTCAAAAACAAAACGCCTGACAAACCCCCCTTTGAATCCCCTCTTACCTCACTCCCAGCGAGGGGCCCCTTTGCCGGGGGATGCCGGCGGCGGGGAGACCGCTCCCCACGCCGGCTTTGTGGGCCCCGCCGCCCCCCGGCCCTCGGCCTCCCGCTTCTGCCAGCATTAATTAGATAACTCGGCTCCTCCGGATTCCTCCGCGGGGAGATCGGGACGATACAACTCGAGGGAGAAAATATGACTTTTTTTTCTCTGCATTTCTTGGCCAAGCCTGTGGTTCTGTCGCTGCTGGAGCTGCTTATTGTGCTGAAAATAAGGAGTTTGCAGGGGGGTGTATGGGGTGGGGACAAGCCCAGGGGACCCCTGGCGCTCCTCATTCTGCATCTGCACCCCAGGCCGGCACGGGCGGGAGCCTGGGGTCCCCCGAGCCCACGCCACCGGCTGCAGGTGGCAGCAGCAGCCTGTACCAGTGCTCTGGCCCCAATTAAATCTCCTCCAAACTCCCTCAATTACCAGCACTTTTTGTTTCCCCCCCTCACAGGGTTTGGATTGGGATTGTTTGGGAGCAACGTCTGAGCGCACGGGGTGGGAAGATGGAGCAACACGTGGCTGCTCATGTCAGGCCTGGCTCCTGCGAGGGCTGTGAGCCTTCTCCTCCTCCCCCTTCTCTTCTTCCTCCTCAGAGCGTTGGGGTGGGCAGCAGCCATCCCTGTAGATGATGGACTGGCATGGGGAACCATCCTGGCTGAGCACACGATGGGACAAAGGAGAACATTCCTCTTTTGTGGACGCTGCCTTTGGCTGTGCTCAGTGTGGCGATGGAATGGGGGCCACCATTATCCTCCTTGGAGCTGATGGAGAATCTGGGACTCAGATGCTTTCCTTGGGCATGCCATGGTGCAGGAGGGCTCTGAGTCAGCGTGGCCAGCCCTGGCTGCCAGCGGCCACAGGGCCAGGGGCATCACAGGCCACTGTGGCCCCTGCTGGCCATGGGTGCTGAGGTGTGGCTGGCATCTGTGCCGGCTTTCCTGAGCCTGGTGACCTGTTCTCTACAGCGTCCTGGTGGCTGGAGACCTCCTCTGCTCTTGGTTGGTGATAACCTTGGTGTGACCACTGCTGAGCCACCTGTTCCAAAAGCCCTTGGGCTCCTGAGCTCAGCAGCAGGAAAACTGGCACAGGGACAGAGAGGATCTGCGGGGATCGTCCCTTGTCCCTGGTGACCTCTGCTAGCTGTCCCTCCTCTAGACTTCTCCTACCTTGGCATCTGGCACAGGGACATGAAAAGCCAAACCCATGCAGAGGGGTGGCAGTGCTGCTCTGAGGTGGCTCTTTTGGCTGAAGAGCATCCCCACAAGTGGGAACGTGCAGGGCACTGTGACAAGTGATGTCTTCAGTCACCTTGCTGGCTGTTGCTCTGGATCTCTCTCCCTTAGGAGAAGGGGTCTGGACTGGAGGAGAGGAGACCCGTCTGCAAGCTGCAGGTCTGCAGCTGTAACCAGGGTCCTGCTTCCTTTCCCCTGCAGAAACCCTGGGGGTGTTTTCGTGGAAAATGGATTCTTTCTGGTCTTTCTCTGTTGTCTAATCAGGTACAGCTGGGCTCTCCCCCTGATGTTGGGTAGGGGCTTGGTCTTCAGAGATATGGCAGTGAATGTGCAACGTCTGAAAAAAGCTTGAGGAGCTGTGATGGGACCTCGCTGCTTCCCACATTCCCTGTGTCCTGTCTTCCCTGCATGGAGCAAGCAAGGTGCTCTCTTGAGCTTCAATGAGAGAGGCTGGCTGGGGAGGGTTATGGTACAAACATGAGGCTCATGGTTGCCAAACCTCCATGTGAAGCATTGGAGTGGCCTCTTGGTCATTGCCAAAGTTATGGGAATCCCCAAAGCCACCGGCTTCCCTGTGGAAAGGTGCTGGGAGCAGGGTTGTGGCTGGGGCTGGTGTTTGAGCTTGGACAGACTCTGCTGCCGTGGCATCACCCCCATTTCTGGGCAGAGGGGGCAGCTTGGTTTCATTTCCTCCTGCACTTGGTGTTTCTGTCCCTTCCGCTCAATCCAGACCCTGGCTTGGCCATGACCCGGAGTCGGTCATGGCGCGGAGCTCTGGGGTGTCTGCACTGGGGACATCTTTTAACTTCACCTCAAAAATGTCATCCTTGGCCCCCGGGGGTCACTTTAGGGTGGGTGGGGGATTTTCCCAGCCGGTGAGGAGCCTCGTAGCTGCATTAAAGCAACAAAGGGGTTTTGGGGAGCAGTGGAGTTGGAAAATGGCATCCCAGTGCTGGGGGGGCCGGTGCGCGTTGCCATGGTGACTCGTTTATGCCTCACTGATGCGTCGTGTAAATCCGTTTGGAAACGAGAAGGGCCTTTTGTCTTTGGGAGGGTTGAATGGGCCTCATTAAACCCGAGATGTGGAAAAAAAAAAAGGACCTTAAAGTGTGTCTGGGAGGAGGACAGGACAGCCTGTGGGGGCTCAGCAGAGGCTGTTCAGTTCCTCCTCCTGGGGACAACGAGGAGCTGGGGGGTGGCTGGAAGGTGGAAAATCTCTCTCTGAGCACCAGAGACCAAGAGAGTGGGGGAGGATATGATGCTGCTTTTAGAATTACCTGGAACTGTTGGGTCTGTGTGGCCACCTCGGCTCCGAAGGACAGAGCAGAAATAGCAGAGGTCTGCCGAGGGCAAGGAAAATAATTATACATAGATTAGCAGGGGGAAAAAAGATGGAAGGCTCTTCTAAAGGAGACTAATAATAGAGGAGCACATGAAAGAAGTGGGATCTGAGAGCGTGGGGGTTCGCGTGCTCCGATTTACCCTCTTACGGCGACAGGAGCGCGATGGACGAGCGAGAAGGCGACAGGTACAGAGGGAGGCAGAGGAGAGTGTGGAACCTTTTCATTCCACTTGTAATTAACTTCCTTCGACGGGGTTTCTTTGTTCCCAAGAGTTGAATGGGAGTCAAAAAGGAGAATGGGTCCTGTGCCTCCGGCTGCTGGCACCGCTCCGGGAAAGGGCTGTAGATGCTGTTGGTGTACTGGAATAAGGTGGGCCATTGGGATTAGTGTATAATTCCTCTGGTTTGGTTGTCCTCAGCTCTTGAGAGGTGAAGTGAGTTGGGTGGGGGGCTGTCCCTGTGACATGGGGTGTCCCATGCTCTTGGCTCAAGCTGAGACTGTGTACTTCTCCCTGTCTAGTGATGCTGTTTGACTCCAGGTCTGATGGTACCACCCAAGAGGTGGTTGCTACCAACCCCTCGATATCTCTTTCTTGGTGAAAACACAGACCTTGACCAGGGCAGCGGTGCCTGGGTGTCAGCAGGGGAGCTTTGGAGCAATGGTGGGAGCGTGAGCTGTGCAGTGCCCCTCCGGTGGCTGGAGTTCTGTGATATTGGGGTCTGGAGGACTCCTCTGGGGACAGCATTGATTTCTCTGGCTGGTAGCCAAGGGTCCTGGGAGAGAGTACCCAGTGCCTGGACATGGCTGCCACGTCCCAGGGAAGCGAGGGAGAGCGAGGCAGAGGGTTAGGGCTGAACCTGGTGTGTCTGGGCACCGGCAAAGCTCTCTCAGGGTTCAGGAGTGTTTTTCAGGAGGACACGCCCAGTTCGGGGAGTTTTGGCTTTTTTACTGGATCTGGCCCTTTCCCATCCCTTTGCGAGGTGGTTCACAGTGGGTGTGAGCCGTGGTGGCTTGTGGGAGCTGTGATCTGGCTGGAAGGACCTGTTGGTGTGGAGAGCTGGGCCCACGGGGTCTTCAGCTGCCCAGACACCAGGAAAACCACAGAGCTCCTGCAGGCCTCGCTCTGCCGGGCACTGTCAGCCTTCCCTGCCAGACGTACATGTCCTGCATGTAAGATACAGTTATTTTTGGATTTCTTTGAAGCAAACAGCATTTAGCATATGTCATCTTGTATGTATGTCAGCATCGGCTTTAGAGCGTCTTCTGCGAGGAGCAGGTTCTTGGTAAATGTTGTTGTGTTGCTGCAAAGCCTGATGTCAGGTGAGGGGCATCGTGTGTTGTGGATGTGGGGAAAGGTGATGCTGCCCTGGAGATTTGGTAGTTGACATGGTGCAAGGAATGCCTGGATCAGGGGGAGAGGAGAGATTGGAAAGTGTGTCAACACATTTTTTAAAAAAATGTGTTTTTAAGCAATTCACTGGTCTCCCCTAAGGAAGAGCTGAAGGACTGCTGGATTTTAAGGTTCCAGATGACTTGTCTGCAGGACACTTGTGTCTGCAGCTGTTGCTGTGAACGTGTTGGCTTATCTATATCTATCCATGTGTTCCCACATGGAGGAGAGGAGCCTGCATGGGGTGGGTGTGTGGAGGAGGGAGGTTTCATGCCCAACACGAATTCAGAGCTTGCTCCCACCAAAGGTTTTCCTCCTCATCCTGTGTTCCTGAGCTTGCAGAGCCTCTGACAGTGGTGGGAAGGAGCAGGTCATCCCTGTGGTGTGGCAGTTCCAGGAACCCTGGTGCTACTGGAGCTGCTCAGCGTGGCTGGTGTCCCACTAGCCATCCCGGGAAGCCATGGGATTTTGATCCATCAGGTGGTTTACTGGGAGTCCCACCACCTCACAGGGCTGCTCCTCCTGGAAGACGAGGTGTGAGCTTCCAGCTGCTGCTGGAAGATGGTATTGCCCTGCCTGTGGTTGCGTGGGGTCCTGCTCATCCCTGTGTGTGGATCCGTGCCCGGCTGCGTTGGGATCGAACGGAAGGAGCAGTGGGCACGGCAGGGCTGGTCTGTGCCTGCCTGGGCAGCACTGCTGCCGTGGTGTGTTGGAGCTCCTGCCGAGGCACAACCAGGGGCACAGGGGCTGCATTCCCTCCTGGGCCCACGCTGTGTTCCGAGGGAATCTCGTCTCTTACTGCCCCATTCCTCCTCTCCCAGCAACCCCCCTCTGTGATGTCAGGGTGCTGCCTCCACAGGCACTGAGTCCACTGCTCTTCCAGCAGGTCCCACCTATAGACCCCGCTCAGTCCATTGGATCCCACGGTTTGGAGCCCTGATGGGAGCATAGCCCTCCGTGCTGCTGAGGGGGGAGCTCTGCAAGGGCTGGGGGTCCCCAGCAGCGGCCCCCCAACTCAGGGCAGGGGAGAGGCTGCCCTTTAATCCCGTCTCTCTGCTCCAGCATCCCGACATCCCGCTGCCAACAGAGCTCCCGTTGTTTACCCAACTCGGAGGAATCGGTTTACAAGGCTCACAAATACCCTTTTCACCTTTCCCATCAGAAAACACCTCCCGAAACAATGAGGAAATTGGATGCCACCACCTGATCGGTCCCAGGGAACCTGCAGGGCCGGGAGCTGGGGGCCGGGGGGCTGTGGGGGGATGCCTGGCTGGGATGGCCGGGATGGTCCCAGCACGGCTCTGCGGGTGGGCAGCCGTGGGTGCCACCCAAAAACCACCTCCAGGGGCTTTAAGGGATGAAGCTGCCGATAAGTGGAGTGGTGACCAGCGCTCCCCACCTGCTCAGCTGGCAAAAAGTACTTGTTTTAAACTGAAATGACTGTAGTTAATCATTCCCACGCCCTTGGACTCCAGGAGGATGTTACCTGTGAGCTGGTGACGGTGCCACTCACAGACTCCCAGAATGGTTTGAGTTGGAAGGGACCTTAAAGATTATTCTGTTCCACCCCCTGCCATGGGCAGGGACACCTCCCAGGTTGCTCCAAGCCCCATCCAACCTGGCCTTGAACACTTTCAGGGATGGGATAGGAATAAAGCTGGACCATTCTTGTGAGTGATGGGTGAGGTCATACAGGGTGGAAGCTGTTTTTCAGCATTAAGTTTGAGTTAAATTTTAGTTTTCCTTGTATTTTTTTCCTCTCCACCTTAAAACAGGGAAAGCAAACTGTATTTTATGGAGGAACAGCAGATTTCCCCCTCCCTCCCTCCCTGGCATTACAGCGGGTGCTCTGAGGGCACGATGAATTTCCCTATTAATTTAGAAGTTGCTCTGTTCATTCCTCCCAGTTAAGATAAATCCGAAGACGTGTCCTTGTGAAGACAAGTCAAGAGTGTAATTCCTTTTTGTCTTCAGCCATCCTTCTGAACTAAATTTCCTTGTCCCCAGAACTGGCTGCAATCCTGCGTTCAGGCAACACGCGACAATTCTTGGACTCTCCTTTTTTCCTCTCTTTTTCTTGTGACAAATGTAGCTTTTTACTGAGTATTTTAAAGGAGAATTTCCTGTAGAACTGGCCTCTTGCATGGTAGGAGCTGTTGGTCTTCTCTAGGATGGTCATTACAAGCTGTTCTTGTGACAAAGCAAAATTTTTTGGGAACAGCCCTGCTTTTGGAGAAGAGAGAGGACACTAAGGGGGAAATGGAGGAGAAAAAAACAGGGAAATTGGAGGACAAAGGGAAACATGTTGGGGGGGAATGTGGCTGGCAGGGAGAAGCAGTCAGAGGGAGCACCTCAAAAGCCCCGTGCACGGTGAGGTGGCTCTGTCTTGCTTGGTGTAGGAGATCTGGAAGATGTTCCTGGGCTAATTTCCAGGCCAAAGCCATGTGCTTCTGAAGCTGGGACTGAGTGGTCATGGCAGGGACTCGCCTTGTTGTTTTATCCTTTAAACAAATAAACCAAACGTACGCCCTGGTCCTGGAGTTGCTCAGATGAGGAGGTGCCAGCAGGATGTGGCGCTGGGATGTTCTCAGCTACCCCGGCTGCTTCATGGCCCCTCCCCTGGTTAAAAATCTGCTTGGCCCCATCCCAATAGGCTGATGTCGTGGGGACCGGTTGGTTTGCAGGTGTTGGCCAAGGTTTTGGCCACGGAGGTGTAATAGGTCCTCCTGGTATGGAGATGAGGGTGGATAGCAGCTTTCTCCTCCTGCTCCGGCGGTGCAAGACATCTGCTTGACTTGTTTGTGGCTTCCTGTTTGGCATCTTCTGGGCAGGAGGGAGCTGGCAGGGGCTGGAGGAGGGAGCTTGAGTCACTCCAGAATCCTGTGCCAGGAAGCCTCTGACTCAGCCCAGCCGTGGAGTGTGGGATCCAGCTGCCTCTCGGGGTGGGAACCCGGGGCGAGCATGCAAGTGTTCACTTGCACTGCGTGTCTGCGGCCGGGAGGGAGGGGCAGGGGCTGCTCCCCTGCTCCTGCCCCGCTCCGGCCTTGCGTCAGGGCTCCGGCTGTGGGTGGGGAAGCCTTTATCGCTCCCGAGGCTTTGGAAGCCCGTGCTGGCCACCGGCCAGGTGACCTACTTGGTAGTGTGAAGCGAAACCTGGCTTACCTGCCGGTAGTGCCGCGGATGGAGCCGGACTGTGCCGTGCTGGCACCACAGTCAGCATCCCACCTGCATCCCTGAAAGCCCTTCAGGGGTTGACTTCCCAACTCTCTCGTAGTCACCTTCTGCCAGAATCATGACTTGTGTGAAACTTAATCACTTCCCAAACCTACTGTGGCCAAAGTCCTGCTGTACTGGCGGTGCCAGGGTTGGGATGATCCCGACCATCTCCCTGTGCCTGATGCCCCGTTGTGCAGCTGCTTTGGATACTGCTGGAGCTGATGTGGTGGAGGCAGAGCTGCAGCCATGCAGGGAGGCTGGGCAGATAACCCACCTGAATCCAGCTCCATGAAGGGGACCATACCCACCATCCCTGTGCCAACTCTCCTGGACTGGGAAAGGGCGGGCACCCCAGCTGCCCGTCTGATCTGGCAGCAAGGTGCACATGATGTCTGTGTGTCTGTCCCGCTGCTACCGAGCTGGCACCGAGCTCCGGAGCCGTGCCAAGGGCATCGGGGGGTGCGTGGGCTCCGGCTCCGCCTGCCAGCTCCCAGCCTGGCATGTGGATCTGTGGGGCTCCCGCAGCCAGAGGCCTACTGCTGGTTCCAGCTCTGTGGCTTCTTGCTAAGACTTGTACCGGAGCCACGGAGCAGGTTGGTTTTGTGTGTTTGATCTTCCTTCCGTGGAGCCTGCAGCTCCAACTGGAGCAGCTGTCTGGGGGCAGAAGGTGTCCCAGACCCCATCCCACCGCCAGGATGGACTGGGACAAGGATGGGCCGTGTCCGAGAGCGGAAGGGGAAGCGTGACCATGCAGCCAAAACACTTGCTTTGGTTTTTGCCATGCCCAGATTACATGAGGGAGTTGCAGCAGAGATAACTGCAGGAACATCCATTCCCACCTTATCTCCCATCAGGAACGCTTGTTGCCTACATCAAAGTAGATGATCTGCTGCTTCCCTCCTTCCTGCCCTAATCCTCTCCTTCATGCTGGAAAAACCTAATCAGAGCCTTGCCCCACCATAACGAGATCCGAATGCTAATTATCAGCATCTTGCCTTCCTTCCCTTCCCAATGCCCTGCCTTCCAGCCCCGAATAGCTTTCCTCCCTCCTTGCTCCTCTCCATCCGGTCCTCCCACGCTCCTGGGCACGCCGTTGAGCCTGGTGAGGCAGAAGTTGTCCTGCAGGATGCTTCCCTCCCTTCCATTTAAGGACAGGAATTCCTTGGGGAGCCGGGGCGTGGAAGGGATCCCTCCCTGCACCCCATTGTCAGGACTTCTCCCTATGCCTAATTATTGCCTGTCCCTGCAGGAAGCTCCTTGCCTGGCCGTCGGGCAGAGCCACGGCGTCTCCAGCCCGCTTGCTCCTCGACCTTTTGTGGGAAGACTCCATTCCCTGTTGGATGCCAGGCTTGGGGCTGGGAAGGGTGCCTGCCCTTGTCGTGGCTGGCAAGCAGGACTGACCCAAGCCAGCCCTGGTTTTGTTGGAGGGAGCCCACACTGGCTCTGTTATATGCTGGGATGGGGAGGGAAGAGGAGGACTTAATTCTGGTGTCAACTGTCTTGCAGAGGGGAAGCAGCAGAGTTGAAGCACAAAATAAATGTTGTGAGTGGGGTGGGATGGGATGGGCTGGTGTGGCTCCTGCTCCAGCATGTGGTAACCTCTCACCCTCCTCTCTTTCAGGTTCATGACTGGGAAGGGGCTGGTCATCTACCCAGAGATTGGGGATAAACTGGACATTATCTGCCCCAAGGCGGAGCCATCCAAGCCTTACGAGTACTACAAGCTGTACCTGGTGAGGAAGGAGCAGGCGGATGCCTGCAGCACTGTCATGGACCCCAATGTGCTGGTGACGTGCAACCGGCCCGAGCAGGAGATCCGCTTCACCATCAAGTTCCAGGAGTTCAGCCCCAACTACATGGGCCTGGAGTTCAAGCGGCAGCAGGATTACTTCATCACATGTGAGTCGCCCTCCTCCTCCTCACCACCGGCCCTGGCTCGGGAGGGCTGCGGGCGCCTGGACAGTGTCGCCAGGCACTTGTGTGTGACTTGGCCGGTGCAAAGAGCTGACACGTACGGAAAATATGTCCCGCTGGATGGGAGCAGGGGGAGGAATGTGTCACTGGCTGAGTGGGGTCACCGATCTGTGTCTGGCTGCTCTGCTGTCCCTGCCCCGCTCGTGGCCAAGAGCAGGAACATGTCCCCAGGCGGGGTTGGCTCTGTGTGTCCAGAGCACTGTCATGCCTGGAGCTTGTATTTTGCTGCCATCTTTGCTGGAGGCATTACAGGTCATTTGCAGGACTTTGCTTGGGAGAAAGAGGAATGGTATCCAAGGAGGTGCTTGTCCTTGTCTGTGGGTGCTGCCTCCAAGAGCAGCTCCGGCAGTGGGAAGTGCCAGTGGTGTGCAGTGCGTGCTGTGATCCAGATGGCTGCAGAATTCTGCACGTTGGCCTGTCCCTTTTGTGTCTTAGTGCTTTTTATGGAAGGGAGAGTGAAGGACATTGGAATTTTCTTGGGGCCTGTTGTTTGTCCATGCAGGGGACCATTGCACAGGGGTGTATCCGCCTGTGCTGGCTCTGGTGTGGATGGAGAAGGACGCTGGGGAGCTCAGCCATGTCCGGGCAGTGCTGCCAGCTCGCTCTTCCTCCCCTCCTGTCCTGCTCAGCCTGGCTGTTCCCGCCTGGCTCCGTGCATGCAAAGGGCACGGTGGCCGTGGCTCGGCTCCCTCGCCATCACGTGCCGCGGGCTCGCCGGCGAGCGGCCGGCACAGGGGTCAACCGCCCGCGTGGGAGGAGAGCGCCGGCCGGGGGAGCCGCTGTGCTCCCCTCCGTAAACAGGGTATTTTTAGCCTGGAATCTGTGGGAGGGGGCGGTGAGGCCATGGCAGAGCTGGGGGCGGGAGGGGCTCTGCTGTAGCATGGTGTCGTGGTGAGGCTGCCGGTGTGGACATCCCCAGCCAGCCCGGCCGGGGCTGGAGTTGTGCTGCAGAATAGTTGGGAATAAACCTGATGCAGAGGAAGCAGCCGGGCCCAGCTCTGGCAGGACAACCCTGGGCCCAGCTCTGGCAGGACA